>NC_054751.1:18159186-18291714 GCF_018143015.1 Lytechinus variegatus
TGCGTCATCTAAGTTAGATATCAACACACCACAACCATCTAAGTAAGATATCAACACACCACAACCATCTAAGTAAGATATCAACACACCACAACCATCTAAGTAAGATATCAACACACCACAACCAACTAAGTAAGATATCAACATACCCATAGTTAATCTTCTAGATTACTGAAAGATTTGATTTAAATGAGAATTAAGTACACTCTTTGTCACCTTTTGACTATGATTAATTATGTTGATAATTCATGATAGCGTTTGATTTAGAACCTGTACGCAAATGAGAACTTCCAGAAACTTGCAGTTTCTTTGTACTTGACCTATATAGAAAGCATGAACAGAGTCCCGTCGTTGGGTATTCGTAGTGATTGTATAAACGCTAAGAATTTGAATCAAATGCAATATTATATTGGCAGTTCATTTCACATTTTTCCACAGGTATGATTTTGTCACCGAGTTTTGAGTGGGATTTGCGATGCATTTTGATCATTCGACTGGACATCATCTGATTCTCTCTGTTTCCAATTTGTAGCCGTTGTTATGATGACTTTTGAAACTATTTTTGTATGGGAATATTAGGTTTCCGCATGGTAGTATGACAAGTTCCCTTGGGAAAAGATAGAAAAACCAAAGTGAAAAAGTCACTTGGTAGCTTATTAGTCATCAGTTTGAGTGAGAGGGATGGAGAGAAAAAACCCACAAAAACATAAAAAAACAGAGGAATGTAGACTCTGGGGAGAGATGGAGTTACGGGAGAGAAGACCTTACTTCGAAATTTTTCTGATGATTGTTGATCTGTAAATCCCTTCATATCATTTTCATGCAAATGATAAGCCATAAAAAATTGTCCATGTTCAGGTTATCATTAATAGAATAAAATAGAATAGAAATGGTTTATTTGAACAAAAACATCATTCGTGGCCCACAGGACGAAATATATATTTTTTTTAAATACAAAAATATACATAAGAATTACAACATAATGAAAAGCGGGAATTGATCGTAGGCCTACATGTATATAATAAATTTAGTCGCTGATTTATCCCATCATATTTAAACTTTCACCTCATTCTCAGTACAGAAAGGCTCGCCAAAGGATTAGTTTCTATTTGTTTTCAAAGATTCAATCGGTCAAGCCGAGCATTCAAAAAGATTAGCGTTTATCTCATGGACCAGCCTGTTACGATTATCGTCATGCAGTTTGAGGAGAGACTACTTTTTAAAAAAAAAAAGACAAATGGCTTGTACGCTGCATATTAACATGGTGATGGAGGAATCAAGTTGCTTCTTTTAAGATACAGGAGTCAAATCCATAAGAAAACGACACAGCTGTCAAGCAAACACAAAAAATATCTTTGTCATCATAAAATCTTTGTTCAGATTCCTGGTTTTCTCATATCAAGCAAACACAAAGAAAATATCTTTGTCATCATAAAATCTTTGTTCAGATTCCTGGTTTTCTCATATTACAAGAACTTTGAAGATAAATTAATTTCCCTCAACCCAGCGACGAAACACTTCAAAGATTTTAAAATGGATAAACAAAATTTGTGCACTGGTGCTTGAGACCTGCAAACGGAAGTGAAATAATGGTAGATATGGTTTAATTTTCCAACTCATGACCTGCATTGGTTTCCCTCAATCCATCATGAAGATATCATTCAGACATTAAGGTACCAACCATTGGTAAGGAATTAATCATAAACCGCGGGATGAAACCGCATCCACACATGAAGTATTCATAATGATTGCGAGTTGGTCTGAGAGTACTTTGTTTTCAATTTTGTACCAAACTGGCATTTTGTTCTATGAAAAGTATGAAGTGATGGCGAAGAGTAAGCCTTTTCATATTTGTTTAAGGAAGGGAAAAACTTTGAACACACCTCATCGGTGTCGTAATCTCAATACAAAAATATAGGCAACAGTGGCTTTGCAACACATGGCAAATCTATTCATAATCATGATAATTTCGGCAGGAGTGACCACGGGTGAAGGTGCCACCGATTGTTAAATCTGGGAGAATTATATGCAGCTGGTACTTTAATAAACGTAATCACTTTAATCACTTGTTTAGTTATATTCTATAAATGCAAGAAGAAGCTCTAGAAAATGTATATCATGCATTCTTGGTCTGTCCATTGAAGTCTATTTTCCATATTGCAACAAATGCCATCTTGATTATTAATAGGAATGTCCCAGTTCCGATTCATGTTTGTGATTCATCAACTGTATATAAGCAATGACCTTTCAATGATAACATACTTGGTTAACATTTGAATAAGGCTTTTGACCATCGTCTGCGTTCGCGGAGCGGGGGCGGCCGCGCCCTTTTGGGAAAACCGGGGGAGCTTTTCTCGAAAGAGTGGAATGAGGGAGGGGAGTCAAATAAACGCACCCTTTTGGGACAGCCGGGGGGTGAGCCGGGGGAGATCTTCACATGACGATGTGTTTAGTAGTTTTCTTAACCAGTCGTTTCTATGAAAATTATCCATAAAATCATAACAATATAATACTGATAGATCAGTAGCAGTAGCGTACAGATTGAGAGCTTGGAGGCACTTGCCTCTCACCACAAAAAAAATTCACGACCAAGAAAAAAAAAGAAAGAGAGAATGGTGAAATATGATAGGTTAAAATCTGATACAGAATTTGATTTTTGTAATAAAAAAGTCGAAATTTGTGCCCACAAACTTTGCTCGCTCGCAACTCTAATAAATACGTTTTATCTGGCCTCCTCAAAATTTTCAGCTTATTACGCCACTGAATATTTAGGGAATAATTTAAGAGAAATATTGCAGTTTGTCTTGATTTTGAATAATATCTGCATTAATCAAGTTCATAATTCTAGAACCTGATAATAAATTCCCAAAGCAATATAGAGCAATTGAATTAAGAGAAATTACATGTTTTCTATTCTGAAAAAGAAAATGCATTTGCACAGAAGTATGATATTACGAATTATCTTTAAACTGTCTTTCCATCGCAGGCTGCAGCTAGTAGTATAATAGCTGCAGCAGTCCGGTCGGTACATGTACGTACAGTAGTCTGCAGGCACAGACCGTGATTGGAACTTTGATAAACAAGTGTGCCTCCACGCAAAGACAAGCACATGCGAAAGTTGCGAAATCATATAAAAATCATATATGGGAAAGTGCTCGGCCGATAAATACTTTGGGAAGTTGCACATCGCATGGGCATGATGGGGGAACATAGAAAAATAGAAGAAAAAAATCGATAAACGAAAACGTATGTTAAAAGGAAAGATATTAACTTCTACTTATTTTTTTACGAAGGGTGTAATAAGAAACATCCCATATTTTTAGTTTGCTTAAAAGTAGTAAAGCCCCATATTTGTTGTCTTCTTATTTTGTAGCATCATATGAAGAACTCCACAGATTTACGAATTTAGTTCATTATTTTTTGAAGTAAATTAAACTGCTTTTTCCATTACTTAGCTTAAAAAGTATAGAGAAATCATAAAATGATTTGAAATTGTTTCTTTTTACGTCCTGTCTGAAGATGGGATAGCCAGAATTTTTCTTGCTTTTTTATGTTTAAAGATTGATACATGGCCTCCGGAAGAGGTTATTCCGGAACCAATTTATGTCTTGTTGTGCATTCCACTATACTGTCCTTAGACTTTGTTTAGACTGGTCACTTTGTCTATACCGAATGATCAAGAAACATTTTGATTAGTTTCCTTAATACAAACGATGAATAGGCTATAAAGTTAGGAATAACTTTGGTAATAACTCACAGAGAGGCAATATAAACACATCTTTATTGGTATCCTCAAAGCATTTCTTAGGAGCCGAAATCCCGATAAATTTTGTAGTCCTTAAAGATGGATTTATTTTGGAAACACAATGGATATCCCTTTGACATATAATATTTTATTATATATACACTCACCTACCTACTATGACAATAACAGCAACACAGCGGGAAGCTTACACTTCACAATCGTCATCATGATCGCCGCAGTATTGATTTTTTTTCCTTCTTTTTCTTAATCTAATGTACGTCCATGAAGGGTGCTGTTTATCTAAATGTTAAAATGTTTTGATAGCTTCTTTAGATTTCTTTAAAATCAAGATAATAGACAAAATATTCCTTTTTTAAATATCATTTTCACATTTTGGCATGGATTCCTATTTTCATACAATATTTCATAAGCGATTTTAAATTCAGCTTTTAATAGGTTTCCAAGTCATATTCTACCAAGAAATTGTTAGTGTAGTTTGTATATTTAAGATCGTATTTAAACAAAGTAATATATTTTCATTTTTCTTTCTTAGTCCCTATTCTTCCTCCTTCCTTTCAATATCCTGTTTGTTTTTCATGTTATTTATCATTATAGGTTTTCGATAGTTTACCATTTCTACAATATAATGGAACTGATGAATAAATGAGCAAACCCATTTTCTATAACAGTATAAAAAATAGATGAAATTGTATTCTGCAATATTAATATTATGTATTACTCACACGATATAAGATAACTTGTTCTCCTCTCTTACCATGTTTATTTCTTCCTTTACCATTCCTTTTTCCGTTCGCTATCTTTCTTTTATTCCTCTTTCCCTGTGTCTCTTTCTCTTCTTTTCCTTTTCTTTCCTTCTTTAGATATATATATTGTCGCGTATTATTTAATATAAGATAGTGTATATACTACATTTTGTTTTCCCTGCCAATGGCTTTTAGTTTTACACTTTCCCTGCCAGGACATGGGTTTTGATTATATTCTTTCGATTTAAACGTTTACATGTTATTTCCGTCTTAATTAAGCCTATGTTGATGTATTGTTAATGTTTTCATGCTTTGTTTTACGACAAATGGCAAATACAGATGAATAATAAAAAAACGCAGATAGTTGTTGCGTAAGCCTGAAATTATACGTAAGTATGCTATATGTTTTGGCGTTCCCAAATGAAGCATATTTGACCCTCTTCTATTTTTTTCCTATATGTTTATAAGACAAAAACCTGTCCTCTTTTCCTGAACTTGCAGATGATTCTTACGTGACTTTGTGTCAAATACACATCTCTCACAATTAAGAATAATTAATACAGATAATACTTAATATGACAGAAAATCAATTAATGCCAACAAATATTCAGTTGATTTACACAACATTGAGATATTATCTAAGAGTCTTCATAAATTGTTTTTCATTTTACTGCAGACAGCTACATATTTTTTCCACCAGCTATTTGATGTGGATCTGCCATATGAACTACATATATTATTTAAAAGGTCACATTCCATGACCAATGGTCTGAAATATTGAACAAAAGCCACAATATGCAAAAAATCAAATAGTGCATATTATGCTAATATGAATAAAAATATATTTACAAAGGCAATAAAAATTGTTAATTCCAAAAAAATATACATGCATACATATGAATAACGGACAGTGTAGGTACGGTCTCTGATAGGTACATTTTAAGCAGAGTGAAATAGCACGAGGGGCATTGTTTTAACCTACCGAAATCCTACATGCCCGTGAAATCCAATGAATATAAAATCGATTGCACTCGGATGCCCTTTTTAGCGGCTACCGGAAACCGATTAAGGGTTCTTAGTGCGGATTGATTCGATAGCGAACGGGTAGTGATATCAAATGGCCCCATTTTACAATGGAAAATGAAACAGGGAAGGAGAGAATGGATGGATGAAAAGTTAAGAACATAACGTTGGAAAATAAATGGAGAATATTCATTATAACGGCAGGGTATCGCAGCTATAGTTGAGAGGGAATTTGGAATTAGACCAGGCAAAAGACAAAATGAATTTCAAAAGTTGGTGAGGATACGGAGCATAAAGCTGTTGAATGTAGGAGAGAGGGTAAAGGGATATAATAGAAACAAAATGATAGAATTCAGGTACAGTAGATCAGAGATACTTTACGTAGTTTGATAGACTGACACGTAGATTAATTGGTAAATAGGTAATAGGGGATCGGATAATGAGAAGTACAAAATGACAGAGAGAGAGAGACATGCAGAGACCGAAGTTAAAGTGTGGGATTTTTGTGTGTTGCGCACATGTACGTGGGGTGTGTGTGTGTGTGTGTGCAAGAGAGGGAGAGGGGGCGGCGAAGCATATACACTGACGAATAGAGAAATGTCTGATGAAGTGGACAACCATCTGGGTAAGATATAAAAGCACTGTCACTGTAGTGAAAGTAGTGGCGCTTTTTTATACTTGAGTACTCTGTCAGCTAGAATGAAAATAACTAGATAACTAAAAATACGAGTAGCAGTTGTATGCTACTTATTCTACCACTAATTATCAACAACCTCGAAAATGTAAAAGACTGTTGTCATACAGCTTACTCTCATTCTATTTTGTTCTGAGCCCCATCTTCCCCATGAGACCAATAATCATAAATGCCAGAGAGTATTTATTTTTTTCTCTAAATGCATCATAATACAATATGTATGATTGTCTTGCCTTTCCGATCTAATGCTGTATGTTGTCAGTTCTGAGTACCTTCCTATATCAATCTTCCCGACGAATATTCATGATTTCTTCTCTTGTCTTGATTCACCTCTTCCTGAGTAAGTCTTAACTTTTGTTTTGTTTATCATGAAAGGTTTTTATCATGCCCACCTCGTTTGGAGTGCCCCAAGCGATGAGTAAAAGGTATGATTGATTTGCAACCAGGTACCTCCATTAATCACTTGTTTTTCTTCAAGTATTCACTTATTCTACCCTTTTTGCGTCGGCTGCTTGGTTCATGTCAAACATTTAGGAGGTTCTTGTCGGTTTCGATGAAGTACAATTTTGTTCCGGGTATCTGAAAATAAGATATACACAGCCCAAGTAAATGTTGGAAATAAGAAGGATGATTGCCAGTGTACCATACATCCATTAGAGAGATGATGCGGTTTGGTTTATTCGGTAAATTTAGGTGACTTCTCTGGGGTCTCCAGTCTGGGTGATATTGTGGTCGAGGGAAGAAACTGGGGAGCGTTTCATCAATATTTTCATCCGACAAGTTGTCAGATCTGACATCTTTCCATGATTTTGATTGGCTGAGAGGCACCGTTCCTATGGTAACTGTCGGATAAAATGGGACTTGTCAGATAAAACATCCGACAAGTCCTTTCATGAAACGCTCCCCTGGTCTTCTCTATTATTTACCAGCACGACCTAAATGTGTAGGATTTGCGCAGATCACCATTGCTTTCTCTTCTTCTTTCCATCACTTTTCATTCACGCCACCATTCCCGAGGCCCTCTCCCATGATTTGTTTCTAGGTCTCAATTTTACATCATTGACTATTCATGCCCCTATATTATGCATACAAAAATATTTGTGTTTCATTGGTTTAAAATGAGTCAAATGGAAAAAAGTAGGTTTATTGCCAAACACAAAAGGATGGTCTGCTGTTCGCTAATCTCACAATAGTTCAATAGTAATCTATACGGTTTCTATACATTTGCGTGTACAGCGAACGCATCATTATCTTGGTCATACTCACAATGAAAGCTGTTTTTCTCACCGGGTACTACCTTTGAAAATGAAAAAAAAACACGTGAGTGTGTATTCACGCAGCCGAAATTCAAAGTGTAAACGGTTTTCAAGCGAGCATTACCCCCACGCGCACCACTGAAGCGAAAATATTCGCGCATAAACGCAGAGGAGTATATAGAATCGCTGGTGGTAGTATATTTTTAAGCTTTGCCTGAATGTACAGCCTCATAGTTACCGTTTAGGTGTCATTTTAAAGGGAAGTTTGCTCGTTTAAAAAAAAAAAACATCCTGGTGCAGAATAATCAATTAAATAATCGATTGTGTTTCAATAGATAAGACAAATGATCTCTTCCTCGGCAACATAAAAGCACATGCTATCTCTCCTCAGCTCTGCTTCGATAAGATAGTCACATATAGATCGCCTAGTTTATTCAACATTGATACCATCCATGATAATTAGCTTATGATTATACTTTTATTCTGTAATTATAATTATACTTTTATTCTGTGAGTCGAATTTGGTTTTATGCAGAATTCCAGCAGAACACGTATCAGTACAAAATCAGCTGCATATGTCTTGATCTTAAGAGCAGACAGCACGTTCACACAAACATACAGCTCAATCAATATCAATTGTGTTACACATGAGATAAAAAGAAACGCGTTTCCTATTAATCAGGATAGTTTTGAAAGGAAATGTGAAATTTTCACCTTGCTCTTAGTTGCTAGTCAGAGCACTTTTAGTAATGATTCATTTCGGTTGCATAGCTTCTTCAAATGGACTGGTTATAAACATTTAGGAGAAATCATTTCCATCATCTTTATTGCCGTCTGTGTTATCAATGATCTGAGTTTTGCTATCATGCTGAAATGTTCACACATTTTTTTCCTCGTCATGATTAGTATTTATTTATATGTATTGAATACAGTAGCAAAAATCGGTTCAAAAGTTTGGAAATTTCCCCCTAATATTATTTGGATTTAAAACGAGGCGTTTATATTTTTTTCGAATAGTAATTTAGAAAAGTACTGACCATAATAAAAGTACTGACCATAATAATTTTATTGTAAGGTAACAATAATGATACTGTCGCTTAAGGGTTTGAATAATGACCCAAGAAAGCCGGCTTACGGTGTAAAAATCATTACGCGAACTCATGCGTGTGATGAGAATTTGAAAACGAATTGTTAGCAGTGGGTAAGATGGCAAACAGGTCTGGAAAATCAGTTCCATGCACTGAAGAGTAGTAAATACATATTGCATTTTTGGTCGTAAAGAAAAGACGTATCATTGCTTCGTCTTCTTCCTCCTCCTCTTTTCTCTCTCATCTTATTTTCTTCTTCTCCCACGCCTCCTCTTCCTTCTTCTTGTTATGCGTCTTTTAAATGTTGTTTTAATTTCTTTTACATATTTTATTCTTTCCGTTTTATTCTTTTCCTCCCGCGTAAATACTTATGATATCCGAACGCCTAATTCATGAGGCTACACATTATTTTTCTTTTACTATGTATAAAAAGGGTTTTGATTTGAATACCTTTTTAAGTATCATGAAATTGAATTAAATGTAAATTAATAGGGTTTACAGTATGGGTACCAGAAAATCTTATAACACGGATTCCATTTTTGTGCTTAAGCCTTTGGCGCTTTTCACATTAAACAACCATGGCGACGAGAAATCGTCATTCCACATAACCATGAAGATACAAGCAATGTGAACGTCTCAGTTTCCTTAAGTTATGTTAGTTACAGAAAAAAAGCTTTCAGACGAAACTATACTTTTGAGGAATAATTCGCTAGTCATATAATATTGACTGGCCTTGAGGGGAACATCAAATATATTGCCAGCAAAAGAATCATATTGGCCCGAGTCTTTAGACGAGGGCAATATGGGGCTTTTAAGGGCAATATATTTGATGTTCCCCGAAAGAAGAGCCAGTCAATATTTTTATTATCATCCAAATCAGATATCTAGAGCAAAAATCGTGATAATGGTGATATTTTCTTTTTAAAATAGTTGTCTTGTTAATATAAGGGTCTAGGCTCTGCACTTTACCATTATGATGTACTTGCAAGCGCTTGGATCCAGTGGTGTCTTTATTATGACGTATATTGTTGGCGCGCAGATCCTATGAAGCGTATCTCTTTATACGCATCCACAAATGCCCGGATGTGAGACCAGGGAAAATACAAAGGTATATTTTGCGTCGTCTCTGCATGCAAAGTAAATATGCGCAATGAGACCGAGGAAAATACAAATAATATACCTATCCCTTCCCGATATTTATGAATCTAGGGCAATACGGTTTTGTAAATGACCAGCTCAGATGTCTGATACGGGTGATAATACCGAATATATGTCAGTCACTGCAAGTTACAATTGAATTTTGCAACATCAGTGCAGTGGAACATCGAAAAATATTGTCATGAATTTTTCTGAAAACGCTATAAATATCTTTTTCGATGTGTTTATGTCTTGGGTTCTTCTTTCCCTTGCGTTCACGTATATAATATAATAATTCAATAAACATTTCATTTCCTCAGGCAAAATATGCAATACTGTGATACACTTTTGTAATGGGTTGTAAACAAAATTTCTAACTGAATATATTGAGGATACATTAAGTTTATTTCATTTCCATTTCGAAGCAAAACTTACAACAGTTAGATTACAATCAATGGCAATCACCACAAGGTAAACAGATGCCAAATTATTTAATTTAACATTTGTTTAACATATAACCTATTAAAAAAATTCTTGTTATAGGAAAGGCTCGATCGTAATGATGTAATATAATAATAAATAATATTGATTCTAATAAGCTGAAAAGGTTATTTATAGCTTGGTGCAGATTTTTCTATAGAAAATAGAAAAAAGCATGGCATCTTATATTACGGTAGAAAGTCGTGCAGCACGTTGCCAAGAGTTTATAGTGAAAAAACTATTAATTTCCGCAAACTTGCTGTCAGATATATTTTTTTCACCGGTTTATTTACAGGTTTACAGTTTACGGCATTTTTCAATGGGGATTTGATGAAATTATTGTTCGTATTAAGTTGTCGATATATATAAAGGAATTGTGAGATGCCGATATTCAAGAATATTTTTAAAACCTCGATCCTTGTAATATCCCTGAGATACCGTTAAAACAACATTAGGATCAGACATGATGTCTGATAATTGTATAACAATGAAAAAATGTTGTTTTTTATTCTCTAACACAACAAAGGGGGTAAAGTTCTTACAAAATAATCTATTGTTACTGGGGTTGCTGTGACAATGTTCAGCATCCCCAGTAACAATATATTAATCCTCCGTGGATAGGTCCATGCAATAAGAACAATTTCAACATCGTGAAGAATATGTACGTGTTCAGCATCCACTACAATAGATTTTATACTCAAATCTGCTAGTCGGCCCCGTTCTTATTCCGATTCATGTCATTACACGTGAATATTGGGGATCAACCATGTTCTCATTATCTTAACATTTGACATTTAAGAGATATGTGTAAATCTAGTAATGTCATCCTGTCTTGATTGTGTTACAGCTCACGTGACTCTGGTTGGAGGCTCAGATGATCACAAACGTCTGGTGGCGGATTTATTCAAAAATTACACGAAAGTTCTTCGACCTGTCAGGAAATTCAGCACGTCTATTGACCTGGAAATGATGCTTCTCCTTTCTCAGGTCATTCATCTCGTGAGTATCCTCATTATGTGTCATCCTAATATCATGAATACTATGTGGGAATAGATGGTGAAGAAGGTATAGGGGCAAGTAGACCCATGCACCCCGGTCTCCACCCCCCCCCCCGGTTGTAGGGGTGGGTGGCTCACTCTGACACCATTTAATGTGATAGCCGGGGATGGATATTCAACTTTATCAGTATTGTACTCACAAATTTACACGCGTACCCCCCCCACACACACACACACAATGCATTCAATTCAATTTCTGCTGGGCAAGACACAGTACGATATTTTAGATCTCGGGGTACAAAATAAAAAAAATTAATCAGAAAGGGAATTTTAAGACTTTACAATTCGAGTTGGAACAACTTTTTTTTATCAACAATAAGAGTAACACTCGTTTAGTAAATATAAATGGAGTATAAAGCATGGAACAGTATAATAAGGAATAAATCGGCCCAATTAAACACCTTTAATAGACAACTGTAAATGTTTTTTTTAATAGCTGTACAGGTGATTGACCACCCCTCCCCTGCAATTTCCTTTTAAATCGATGTCCCTTCTTTCCGGATCTGTTCCATATTTTGATCGCCTTATATATTCTTAATGCCATTTCTATCTTTGTAAACTTTGTGTGTATATGCCTAGCGTCGTAAGACCTCCACTCCCGAATAATATGATTGTAATCCACAAACTATAACGATTTGGAAAGGGGATTGTGTTATTTAATTTCATGCAGCATCCGTCGATGATTAATATTCTCCTGTATTGCAGCAAAAGTATGTCACGTGAATATCACCATAATTGCCGGTCCTAATTTCGATCACGGTAATGGTCAACGATCGGCTGAGCCATTGCATTTTTTCTATTCTACTTTTCACATTCGTTCTTATTTTAATCTTTGTTTTAAGGATGAATCGTATGATAAATCATAACCTACTCTCAGACAACCAGGCATCATTGTTCAATCCAGTAATTCCCGGAATGGATTGAGCCACCGGTTATCATCTTTTCTACATATGACGTGTCCCAGATAACAAATCTAAAGATTTATAGGAGAATTATTGGCAAGATGCCCATCAGGCCTACAAAATACTGTCCTAGGCATAAGACATTTTTTTTTATCTATACCCTGGAACTATTAGTGGTTTCATAATTTCAATGTTTTGATGTTCTACTTTATTTGCTTGATAATGTGATGCCAAAAACCTACGAACAAGTTGTGGAATTACAATGAAACATCGAATACTTAATTTGTATTATGTCATCCATCATATTATACAAGTAGGCCTGCTATCCCTTTCAGAGTGGTTTTCGATACAGTACCTCTTCATCTTCGTGACAGAACATAAAATATATCTCGCAAATTTTCTTTCCCAACATTGTTGATTTGAAAACCATAAAAAGGAAAAAAAAAATCTGCTGTTCAAACAGACTTGTTACAATTCAGTCTGCACTGAAATATTCCTTTTTTTTTCCGGAATATTTTCAACTAACAAAGAAAACGTATTAACATGATAAGAGCAACGGCCATTGTGAAAAGACAGTCATTGTCATGCCTTGTACCATGCCATAATCTAATAAGGCTTAAACAATTCTTATTTGTGAGGAGGGGGAAGGGGCTATTGATGTCTATATTTGGTAAAAATCAAGGGGTGCTGTGTAATTCCATGAATGCTTGTGTGCAACTTTTTTACCCAGTGAAGAAACATGCGTTTTACCCATAATGATTGTACCCCACAAGCTTTCTTTTATGTTTCACCCAATCCCGACATATATTTTACTAAAAAATTAGGTGATCCAGTAAGAGTAACGAGGCTGAATATCAACGAAAGAAAGGAAACGTTTATCAATGTTCAGGAAAGATATATAAATACTATGACACGTTGATATTAAGAATTATGCTTGTTACGAGGGCGCAGAAGTGGTAAATGTTATCAAGGTACTTCAGCGGGACATGCCGTGTTTACGAAATATCTGCAGCTTAGATGAAAAACATACTTTCATAAAATACACTGCAAGTTATCTCATCCCTGTTTGCATCATTTTCATCAGTTAAGAAGCTTTGAGAACGACTGATGATACGAATTTTCCTCTTCATTAAATCTCTTTCATGTATATGCTTTTAAGAGTTAGATGGTTCATGAATATTATGAAACTTATTTAATACTTTGGGCGTTCCTAATTCCAGTATTATAGCACTTAATGACGCAGACGCCTTACAAACTTTCCGCCCCAAAATCTAGCCTTGCATATTTTAGACATTCGATCTAAATTGTCAGTTATCAGCATAAGGCTTATAATATTCTATAAATGAGCAACTCTCTGAACTGACGCCAGTGAGAAATTTTAGTCGCTCCATACGTGTTAAGGCTCGCCACTCTTCATCTCATATGCATACCTACTCATTTCAACTCGTTTTTAGTAGACTTATATTCAAATTTTATAGTACGTAACTCTTTGTATCAATTACTTAGAATATGGAAGGTTTTTTTTTTAATCACCGATACACCAACTCTATATGAAATCCAGTAAATAATCATTGCTTACTTCTGTAAAATGACTTTTAAGCACCGTCACTTTATTCGGGAATGGGTACGGAAATACCATACTGGAAGACATCTTCACTTGGAAAAAAAGATAAGACTTTTTTTAATTATTATGATACTTAATGGCTCAGGCGCCTTACGAAATCTCCGTCCCCAAATAAGTGTGATATAAGTTTATTCAAACCAATCAGGTGATATTTTTATTTTTTAACCTGATTGGTTATTGGTTTGAAAAAAAAACTCATATCAAACTTATATTACTATCATTTTTATTATTATTATAATAATAATTATTATTATCATCACCACCATCATCATTATCATCACCGTCATTGTCATCATAGTCATCATTGTCGTCGTTGTCATCACCATCATCATCATCATCATCAACCTCATCAGCACTTGCATTTATTATTGTCGTTTTTATTATTGTTACTATCATTATCATTATTACTATCACTATTTCATTATTACTACTATTATTAACATCATCAGCGTTATCATTATTACTGTTATTATCATTATGTGAACGATCACACCTGACTGTTAATGTGTCCCTTTTTTCAAGGTATGGAATGATACTCCAACGAACCGATCTCTGGGTCAATTTTAACGGGAAAATTGTGTTTTTTTTCCTTTAAAGTGTGTCGGGGCGTTTTGATAAAAAACAGTATAAGTGTTCATCATTACAGGAGGGTATTTTACGGAGGAGACACAACAAAAATAATGTTCATCAAGTGTATGCTACGTTTGAAACATAAAGTCTTGATTTTCAAGCATAACCTTTGAGGACAAACGAGAAAAATGAGTGAATGTTCTCATTCCGGGAAGAAACCGAATTGTGTCAGGGTATATAAGAAAAACGTCACTGGGTTAAAGATTCTAGGGGACATTTGAAATTGACACTTATTTGCGGAGAACCGTAAGCATGTTAGTTTGAAACCGAAGCCCTTTTAGGATTTTTGTTTCCTTTTAGATTTTTTTCCCCACCGCTAATGTGAAAATGTTCGTCAATTCAGCTTCGGTATAAATGAAGAATCAGGCAGTTCTGGATCGCAAAGATGGAGAAGAATCATGCAGTATTTTAAGATATATCTAGGCCAACTAACTTTCCTACGCAGCTGTATTGCATTCATATCTCAATGAGATATGGTGTCAAATCTAATAAGTCATCTTACCTCAGTTTTATTGGGTCACTACATGTACCCCTCCCTCCCTCAGTCATTCCACTTACCCCCTTTCACAATCTCACCTCTCTTTTCAGTAGCCGGCGCTTACTCTACATGTATGGAAATTCTTATATTTTATGTCTATTTTTACATGTTCTTGTTTATTTCTGTTTATTTTCTCCTCTTCTTGGTTGATTTTTTGTGTGTAAAAAATCAATCTGTCATCTGAGTGTGCTCAAAAAGCTACAGAGAAATTAGGAACATATAGGATGCAAAAGAAGATATAAAAGCGAAGGCGTCGTTAGGGACATTGGAGCCTGAAGAACAGTAGAGCTCTATCTGATTACGATTCTATTGTGGATCGTTTCCCAAGAACCTAGGGGATCCCCACTGGCCTCAGCTTCCTAGATATTCATCAAAGAGGACCAAAATACCAAGTAGAAGTAAGAGATACATGCAAATTGAAGAACATGCTGAAAGTACCTTTTCTTATAAAGTAATGTTGCGCATGTTTAGTTCTTTTGAGGTTTATCGAATTTCGCAGACGATATCGATCGATCAGAGGAACATAAAATAATGCCTTCGTCAGGTTATCTTCCCTTAACAGATAGGTTTCCATTTTCTTTGTATCATGGTGGCTGCTTTCTATGTTAATACCAAGTTTACAATTATAGCTGTGACTCCATGACTTTTCTATATCTGAAATGACTTATGATATCATTGTCTTTGCTCAAATATTTAGACTGAAATCAGACAGATGTACATGCATTTCGGTTTTGCTTTTCTAGTTCACCTAGCTTATCTGATTTGTAAAGAAGGATGTGGTGTGTTATCCAGACCTTTACGTACCGAGTACAACCTGCTGATATTCATTTCTTGTTCATCATTGCTCCTAATTTTTTGAGAAAAAAAATAAAGTTAATAAATTGGCGAACGTTAGAAAAGCCTTTAATATCGTCAGTAAACGATACCCGAACCCAATACCCCCTAAAATGATATTTTCCCTCTCATGACTGGGGGGGGGGGGTATTACCCGACATATTCCTTTTTCCCAATAACATCCAAGAGAACAGAGTTTAGTACTACCATTTTTTTATGCCAGTTTGCCACCATTGTTGGTCTATTCTGAAGGAGATGCCTCAATAAATCTAACGTATGCATGAAAGAGATAATAGAAATAAGGAAATTGAGGGTGTGTGTGTGTGGGGGGGGCTCACTATGGAAAAGGGTTGGTTATTAAATCTCACAATGTCCATCCCCCTACCGTCTTATACAGGCGCCAGCGTCCAAAATGTCTTCACTTTATATTTACCAATGTAAGCGGTTATCAAACAAGCGCACTGAATGAAAAGCAGACATCAACCAGATACTGTGAATCTACAGGCTTATGGAATCAATCGAAGCGTTCAGCTCATCAGTTTAAGTAAATCAGAATATTTCTGATGAATCTAAGAGGTGTCTAAAATGTGTAACTCCCCATATACACCGACACAAATCGAAATAGTATAATTTCATCAGCTAAAAATCATTTAGCTATTTTCCTCAGTTATACATGCAGCACAAGCATCAGTAATGAAATTTGCTGAGTTTTCAGGACGCCAAATCGCTATAAATTTATATCGATTTGGCTTCCGGAAAAACTCAGCACGTTCTGTTGAACAGAGCACTTCGCGCATAATTGTAAGTTTGCAATTTTAAGTGACCCCCCCCCCAAAAAAAAAAATTGAGCAAGGACCTATAATATTTTTACCTTCAATTGATAGCACTCTAGATCGAGATCTAGATTTTAAATCTGTAGCCGCATTCAATGTACTAAATTGTGACGTCATAAAAATTGGTACTTTTTTTTTCACTTCCGTAAGTTGTTGACCACTTTCCGTAAGAGCAAGGGAGCCCAAAGTAAGCCACATGAATTCTTGTTTGACCCGAGTGATTTAATGTTAAATTCTCCGGGCGCATAACTGATTTGAAATCATTGCTGTCCCGTGGCCATACAACAGATTTCCATGTCTAGACTGAAGATGTTTTCTATTTATATCCAACAAGACAGGGCATGGAAACCGCAAAAATATGATAATTTTGGGGAGGACTTTTTTCGTTTTACAAGAAAATTACTGCTTTAGCAAGGTTTTGATTATAAAAGAATTGTCATTGTATATTATTTAGGCCTCTAAGGTAAATTGCTTTCCACATTCAACTGCTCATACTTTTTGCTTATTAGATTGAGTTTAGTATATTAGATATCTGATTGAAGAATTTAAACGCCTTTATTGCGGTTACATAACGAAAAATCTCGAAGCTTTGTTCCTCAATGATGTGCCTTCATGTTGAAATTGAACTTTACCTGAACATGATGAAACGCGACGCTCTTTCGAAATCCAAACCGCTTCGCCAGGCACGACGAAAATTCTTGCTCGCCCTAGCAAAATTAGGGTGCAAATCGAAGTGGAGAGAGTGCATTATTACATCTAATTTGTTGGAGAGCTATAGTGCTAAGGTATCGTCTAAAACAACATGTGATTGAATCTTGGCAGCGTCCAATCGATATTCATTCACCTTAATTCTGACTTTGTCAAGATTTTCTTTCACATCGCTGGCTTTTCCGCTGACTTCGAGATTCATTTCGTGTACAAAGCGGTTACCAACCTTAAATGAAAAGGGTAAATCATTGATTAGATTGCAACGTTTCCAGGTGTGTAAAGCGATGTGACTGTATTCCCTCACCCATTCCTGACTAAATTAAAAGACAGGAAAATAAACAGAAATGGCACTTTATTAGAATCATAAACAAGATCATTAAAAAGGGATTATATTTTAATTAATAGTATCAGCGAGACATACAATTTTAAAAATTAATTAGCCTTCCATTAATGTTCTACAAAGGCAAAATAATAATCACGATGATGAGCACAATCTAGTATTGCCACATATCAGTAAATAAAATGACAGGAAGAAATCTCCGAATAGTCTCTATTCGTGAGTTTGATATTTTCGACGTTTTATTTCAGATCATCATCAGAAACCGATATTTACATGAAAACTTGTATTTATAATGAACTAAATAAATAGAATAACAAAGGTGACATACCTCTTGAATGAATAAATTACAAGAGTAGTTATTAACCAGAATTAAGAGGAATGAGATTACATAACATTAAAGACGCTGATAAATGTTATGTAATCTTATGTCTCTTTATTTCGTTTTAAACACATGTACTTCATGTACTTGTAGTTTATTTAATCTAGAGTTGTTTTACCTTCGTTATTCAATTGACTTACTTCCAAAAAATACACGTATTCATCAGTTCCTGATGATGATCTGAAATAGGTGTCGAAAATTTGAAACTCACGAATAATATGTCTGTACTCGGAGTTTTCTTATTGTCATTCTATGATGGTCATCATTTTGTAGAGCGCAATTCAATAGTAAAAAAAAACGTTGAATAAATACGCATGCATGTTCTAATTACTCTCAATCTATTTTATTTTGCAATTTTTAGTCCTCTTCTTGCTCTTGCCTCTTTACAATCTGCACGTTCTTCTCACATCCATGTTATTCATCATTCTCCCTATTCTCCTTCCCCTCTCCCTCTCAGTGACCTTGTTTAACACGTACCACTCATTTCTTCCCACATCCTTTTATCACCCCGTCCCAGTCTCCTTCGCTTTTAATATTTTATTTTTCTCTCTATATATATTTGTATGTATATATTCATATGAAAACATATTATTTTATAACCGATTCATTTATTTGTTTACTGATGAATACATCTTCATGATCTATGAATATTTTTTTTTTCAAATTTGTAAATTCATTGTAACTTCCACTAAATTTCGATTCAATTTCCAGCCCCGCCCCAATCAAGTTACCTTTATCTTATTATTCCACGAGCCTGACATTAGTTTCTCCTGGAGGCGAGTCATGACTGTTTATCAGTCTAGTGAGCCTTATATACACCAATTATACTCACAGAATGTCAATGTTTGAAGAAGTGGTACTAGTCAACGACCGCGTCCATTCCCATCGCCCCTTTCTCGTCATAGAAAGACGACCTCAGCGGTCAAGTCTGAAAGTACTTGTGGTTTCACGGCCCTAAAAAATTCCCATAGAATCGTGTGTTAAATTGGCACTTTAAAAAATCATGAAAAATAAGGATGAAATTCCAGGGTTGAATATACCAGTGGATGGGATATCTGACATTCCATATCTGACCAGAAAAGGGTACCTGGACCGCAGGGGCGTCGATCCATTTTTCAGATTGGGGGGGCAAAATCATGGATCAACGTTCCAAAGGCGCTCGATCCCACAAAACGAACAAACTCACCCACACACACCCCTACACCTCCCACACACACATAGGCCTATATCATATGTATATATATATGTGTGTGTGTGACTCATGAGAAAGAGACATATATCTCACCCTCACCAACAAATTAATGCGAGCGCGAAGCGCGAGCTGAAATTTTTTACTGACATGAAAACAGGGAAAAGGTACCTGTTTAGGAGTGTTTGTAGTAACTCATGAGGGGGATAGATACATGTATTTCACTACACAGATAATGTGAGTGCCGTTAGAGAGCTGAAATTTCTTTATATTCTGACCTGAAAGCTTGATATTCTAAACATTTTTGGTATCAATTATTAATATGGGTTTCTAAAAGAACAATAGCTGCGAGCGCGAAGCGCGAGCTGAAAATTTTGATATTTCGATCTGAAAAAATGAACTATTTAATGGACTATTTTTAATAAAGAACAAGATATATATATCCAACAAAAGATTATTGCAAATCGAAGCGGGAGTTCTTTTGAGGTTTAGAACTGAAAACAGGACATTCTATTCACCTATTTAATCATGAAAAGTATGGGTTTTTGCTACAGAAATGATGCGAGCGCGAAGCGCGAGCTGAAAATTTTTATATTCCAATCTGAAAAGCGGACATTTTGAGCACGATTTTAAATAAAGAACTAGTTGGTATCTCGATCTCGCTTGCTGATTTCCGTGTAACATTACAATCTTAATTCATTTTTTAGTTGCACATGCGGAATTATTGGGGGGGCAAAATGATATGTTTGCCCCCCCAATATTTTCATTGGTGGAGCGATCGCCCCCCCCTGCCCCCCCAGGATCGACGCCTCTGCTGGACCGGCTAATCTAAAAAAATAAATCGGCATTTGTGAAGACTATTTCCTGACAGGATAAAATTCCTCGAGACAGTAAATTGGACCTAATTCTTCCGCCAGACGGAAAAGTTCCAAAATAGTAGATATAACTTCCTAATTTGAAAAAAAGGAAAGTGCAGAAGTTACCCTCTCTAAAAGCAGTGTTAGACTGTAAATATTTATTCCCCTTTGTTAATCAGCAATATCATATTAAAAGATTGAGAATGTGTTGGCTCGAATGAATATCTTTTGCCTGTCAGCTGTAGTTAGGCCCGTGACCTGCGACATAGAGCATAACGCGCTTATAATGCAAAATGCAAGAACATCTATTTGATTTCTGATTTCAAAATGGTAACGAAAGGAAACGATATATCGAAAGGTTCCACATTCATTTTAGTCCTCCATTTTTCTCTCTTTCTATGAAAGTTTACATCTGTTTTTTTTTCTAACATGATTAACCATGGCGGGGAAGAGTCATGGACCATATAGGAGTGTGTAAACATTTAGTCTACATTCGGAAAGTCGTGTCCTTACTTTTCTAACGATTTATCTTTATCAGCCCCCAATATGCTTTGCCAGTTACCTGTTTAATTTTCTTTATTGTGCTCTTTGAACGATATTATAGGGGCTGATGCATAATGCCACCCAATAGGGAGGGAAGGGGCTGGAAATTAATTTTCCAAGCAAAATCCTTTTCGACTATAGCACAAAAATACTCGTAAGCAAAAAAAATGCCTTACTTGTCTTGAATTAATTGACAAGCATCCAAACAATATTGATTTAAAAAAGACATTAATTGTTCTACCTAACCTATTTGGCAAGCAAGAAAAAATTAAAAAGAAAATAAATTCTGAATTTCAAATTCATTATAGCGATGGATTTGAATTATTCAAAAACACATTTTTTTCTTGTTTCAAATTTCTGTAACATCACTTAAAATAACTATAGGTTTATTAAACCTCTTTACATCGTTTTATATTCATATCAGAACTTGTTCCAATATGGCATATGAATGAAAAAAAATGAAATGAAATAATTACTTGTTAACGGTACATGTATGGCAATTCATTAGAAAAAGACAATACATTTTTTGGCGCCAATTCTACATCAAATGGAGTGTTGCATTTATGTTTGCACACGTGTGTACCACCTGCAAAACTGGGAATTTCAGATCCAAATTAAATCTTAGTAAAAAAAAAAAATGCTAAACTTTACAGCTCTAAATCCAATAAGCACTGAATGGCCTTTCTTTCGGAAATGTGTATGAAATGGGGATATTGGGTAACGGGGGTCCGTGCTCTTATTCAAGGTCACGCTTAACTTGAACGGTTTTAAAAAGCACTCTACCCAAAAGAGGATAAGTTATGGGAATGGAATTATCATTCTAGACGCTGTTTGATCAGACGTCACCGTGATCACGAATGTGCATACATATATGTAGGTATGTTGTTCTCTCAAAAATTAAAAGAAAATTCCACTCTCAAGGAGTGAATCCAAGGGGTGGATTTTAATGAAGCCATATTTTTCGCTTACCTTAAAGTGACATGAGGATCAACGTATGTTTTTAATGAATAGTCGGCAAAAAGAAAATACAGATGTGTTTATTCAAATGGAAATTCACTAAAATATCAACGTATAGTCTTTCTTTACATGTATTGTTGTGTTGGGATCGTTTATATCTTAGTTGGGAGCATCAATGACCACGCAGGAACGTTCGATGTACATTTCAATCAAGAAACTTTATTAATCATCAATCTTCAGCAATATTACATGTAGAGTTGAAAAGCATATCACAACGTACGACGATGTAGATCTTAACTCTGTGATGATCTTAACTTATCTCCCCTCAAGCCTTGGGTGTACACTCAATATATATTAAAGCTTCTACACAAATTATAATCCAAGGGTTTGGATATAGGACTAAAGGGGGTTTAATTATTGGGAAGGGGAAGGCAGTTCTTTGTTCTCTGATTGGAGTTTGTTTGACTATGAACAATAAGGGTTTTAATGGCTTGGATTAAATTAATGATAAGGGTACTGAGAAGGGGGTTGAAAAGGATGGTTCTGAGAAGGGGGCATATACATTATGAAGTCTAGACTGTGTATATGTAGTGATTTATACAATCACTACATTACATCCCCTTTCTTTGGAAAATTGAGGCTCCCCTCCTTGTGGAAAAAAAAATTATCAAAGAAAGCAAATTCAGAGGAATAGATACCATGGGGTCAATGAACTATATACATTATAAAGTCAATACAAAGAAATAGAAATGTAAATATATACAACATAGAGTAAATACAGAAAAATAGAAAAGAAAACGATAAGTGAAACATTGACCATTGTTCCGTGTTCTCTTACGCTCATTCTCTCTCCCAAACGAATACTTCAAACCTATATACATATTTACAGTAAATTCATAGTAAATAATTAGCATAAATCTTTCCATTATTGTGGTAACGATAGACTGAGATATAATGTTAACCTTACTCAAAAATTCACAACACAAATTTCATTCTTCAGAAACCAGTGCTGGTTTATGCACTTAAACTAAACAAAATTAATCTCAAATTGTGCAGACTTATGCACTTAAAGGAAACAGTAAAATGCAGAGAAAAGGAAAATTAGAATAACAATCAAGTATCAATAACATAATGTACATGTATCAAATATCCTTATTACTATCCAAGGAAATTCAGCAATGGATAACAAATGTTTTTATAATGTAAGTGAAACAAATCTAGTACAGTTGTAGGTTTAAGTTATGTAGATACCAATGTCCTGTATATGTAATAATTTACAATCAATATATAAGCCAAGTTTGCTAGTGTGTCTCTCTCTACACCGCTATCTACCATTAATTAATAAATTCCCATCATACTCGGATGATAGACAAACCAAAGATACAAATGTGATATTCCAACATGATTATATATAAGAAAAACAGGTGCGCTCTAGGTATTGAAAGTGTGTCTATGTTCAAATAGGCCATATTATACTTCATACGAAGCATCAACATAGAAACCTGAGTCACTAACAACCTAACCTGTCAAATATCTCTTTTTACAATCATATTTAATGAAAAAAAAGTTTAACAAGTAATTCAAACTTGTTCAGTATCACTAACAAGAGTATGTTTAAACCTTGTTATGTCATTAAAATGATGATCTATGATATATAACTTTGTTCATGAACAAATTGCATTCTAACACGTGTTCAATTCAACACAACAAACATACCGTCATCAAGATTTTGACTACAAATTGCTTGCAGGTCTTATTCAAACCATTGTGACTTAAAACATTATCTAGGAAGTAAACTCTTCCAGGAATAACAAAGGTACAATATATCTATAAAATTACAATAGGGTATACACTATTATAAAGAGATTAAAGCTTACGCATACAAAGACTTGTAAAATCTTGCTGGGGACCCTGTTATTGGTATTTGTCTATTAGTCAATATGTCATTAATTAAATCATCCGTGCCCCTATACAAATCGACATTCCACCAAAATCTTACTTGTTTGGTGGTGTTATTAAGGCTTTGGTCGAATGAGGTCAGTAATTGTAAATGTCCATTCTTAAAACGTCCTCTATGTAGAGTCATGTTCTTATCAATGGGGGCATTTACAAGCATTTCAAACTGTTTTTCCAGGTCGGTCTTTGTCAAAGGTCTGGGGGCAGCTATACCATTGTTGTCCGCTAATGCATGCAAGTAATCTGAATCATGGATTGGGTCTGATAATTGGGTACACATAATTTGCTCAGCATTGAACTCTGGAAGTTTCTCATCATTCTCATTGATGAAGTTCACTGATGGTTTTTCAGTGTTTTGTTTCCCTTGTTCTTGAGCAGTTGTGTTCTTCCCTAAAGCTTCCTTCAGCTTTTGTATGTGTGTAATATGTTTCCTCTCATCAGATGCTTTCATGAAGCAAGGTTTTAATCTATTGAAATTAAACACATCTCGCAAGACTTCTCCTTTTAATGTAGCCATGTAGCCAAAATGTAATGTGTTCGATCTAACACATCATGAACAACTAATGGCCCAACCCATTCAGCTGCAATCTTTTTAGAGTTTGCAGTCAATGAAGATGAGGTAGGCTTATACAAATAGACTAATTGTCCTCTGGAGTAAATGGGTGATTTTCCCAGTTTGTTTCCAATTTCTGCATTTTGTTTATCTTGCTGCTTTCTCTGTAAAGAGAGCATTGTCTTCGAGATATGGTCAAATTTCTTTTTCAAATGGTCAACATATTCACTGTATGACCGTGATAGACCAGACATAGGATTGAAAGACAAAGCAGTCAAGTTTGGGGGCTCCCTACCAAAAACAAGCTGATATGGACTGTGGTCACCGAGGTGTGGGGAAGAAAATGAATTGTAGGCATATGATGTAGTAGAAATGTATCGAACCCAATCGGTGCCAAACTGATTTAAGTTGACCTTGAGGAAATTCGAAAGGGTGCGAATGTGTCGTTCTACGTGCAAACTCCCATGATTCTCTACACTAATGACCTTCTGGTCAATATTCAAAGCTGAACACAAAGTTGTCAGTAGTTTGCTAGATGAAACTGGATTTTGTGATTTCCCAATGGAGAATCAAACAGATGCTGTGAGTGTTGTCAGTCAGAAGTCAGCGCGGAGCAGAACAAGTAGATCTTCTCGAGCAAGCAGTAGGAGTGATCACCTTATTCTACGTCGCCAGGAAGCTGCCATTAAAGCAAGTTCGGCATTCGATTTCATTGACACTTCGAAATTTAAGGACACAAAGAAAGCTAGCTTGTCTTCAAGCCGAACAAGCTGTTCTGGAGGAGAGCGCTGAGTCTGAGTTTTCTCATGGACCCGAAGAAAACCACGATCTCAAAGACATAAAAGAGGAAAATGAAGCAGAAAGGATTTCACGTTTTCTTAATCGCCAGGAAGAGGAGGAAACTCCTGTCATTACACACCTAAGTATAGAAAAAGATCAAATGTATCAAAATTTGTATATTTTCGCTGTTTAAGGTCAAAATGCTGTAACTCCCTTTCCTTAGATGCAATGGGTTTGCGGCATTGTGAGATTGATGTCAATCAGTTCATTTTCAGTCTCAGCTCCTTTTTAACGTACCAGGTGGAAATTGTAAAGAAATTATTTTCATTCATTTCGATTACATTAAGTGCAGATTACCATATTGATAACGAAAATATCAAGTAAATAATTGTTTTACCATGCAACTAGAAAAGGAAGTTCTAGATTTGTCAATCAAGTCTTGTCACTTCGCGACTCTCCATTAACAGATTAAGATGATATAAAATAGTTATCTTTGTTAGCATTCGGATCAGGACTAAGAAATAAAAAAAAGAAAGGCGCCGAATGATTCCCTTCGTGAAGTTGCTTTGAAAACGAGTTAATGATATTTGGTAAAATTACAGATACGACCGTATACATAATCAACATAAAGCTTTGCTTTTCAGTAGGCCCATCCATTTTATCAATTTTATTGGAACATGCAGTTTTATTTATTTTTAATTAAAATGATTTACTTTCTAATGTACTTTAATCATTTGTAAAATATGTTTATATGAATGAAAACGACAAATGATTCTTCAAAATAAGTTCTACACCAATGATATCTTTATGAAACCGGAGAGAATAACACGTCAGAAATATATATATGTTAAACAAATTGAAATTGATAGCCCCTTTCTTCCGCAGTTCAAGGTAATTTAAATTGGATAAGTTTAATGAAATATTACCAAGCACTGATAGTAATATTATTTAATGGTCGCTCACTTTACTTGAATGTCCTAGCTTTGAAGGAAGCAAAAAAATGGCATCTTCATATTCATAAAAGGAAGTCAGACCTATCGAAGAAAGAAAATAAACAGGAAATTTTATCAATTTGATATACATGTATGTTGACTATAATGCCTAGGCCCAAGGGCCTCATCTGCATGCATCAATTTTCCCCAAAATATAAGTTACATGTATATTGTTATGATATTGAATATAGATGGTATAAATTTAATTGAAGTGGTTCAATTTATATTGGCCTGCATTGCCAATTCAACTGCATCTGGATAGCCTCTGCGGCTTTCTCCGTCCTTTCATTTAGATATTTGAAGACACCATCGTGTGTCCAGTGGGCTGTACATGATTCTACGCTAACCGATAAACAAGTATCAAACATGCCCGACTGGGTCGCCTGATGACCATCCCTTTCAACAGGTGATAACTAGCGGGAAAGATATTGAAGAGCCCACCAGAGGATACCAACTATTGATTGAACCGGACAGTATTGATTTGAAGGGTGAAATATAGTAATGGGAGCAGGAGATATCGGTGCAGGTTAGCAAGGCCAATGACTATTACGAGAATAATAATGCCCATAAATTGATGGCACATGATGGAATTTAGGATAGTACTGTGTCGGTAGATTCTATCAAATATACAATCAAGTATATTCGGAACTCAAGACCCTAAAGATTGTAGTGTTACGTTTTCGAAGTCGAATCCAAGTACAGATTTAATACATTAATCAAACTTACAACGCACTCCGACTATACCTTTAGGATTATGACATGATATATTTTGTATCTGTGCATCTGGGCATGGTGGCTCAATGGTAGAGTGTCCGCCTTATGAACGGGAGGTCGTGGGTTCGATCCCCGGTCGAGTCATACCTAAGACTTATAAAAATAGGACCTTCTGCCTTCTTGCTTGGCGCTCAGCATTCAGACTGGAGAAGGGTACTAATAACATATTATGTTATGCAGGGCCCGCTGGAAGAGCAGTCTTATGATTGAAGTGGCTACCCTGGGTAAATAAAACATTATTATTATTATATAGAATTAACCTAAGGAACGATCAATATTTGTTTTCATAATATAAGGACTATATGGATGATAAAGGATTCATGTGTACAATTGTATGTAGAAGCAACATTACGCTTTCAGCGGCTGATGCTGCAGCAGGCAAAATCAGCTCCATTAGCGAGACTCCTTGGCGCAAGGATGCGTTCAAGATCAAGTGTTTTTAAAGTTAATGAAAACTGTTTGCACCTACCTCATTTCTTCTCTCGGAGAATTCGAGTACTCTAAAGACCACCTTCTTCACTTTATAGTCATATCAAATTGCCTGCTCTAAAATTCGCGCTTTCCCCCGTCATTTGTCCCGACTGTACTAATGGAATGATATGCCAATGGTTTCTATCCAATCCCCCCTCTCTCTATTTTCATTCTATCATGACTCGATATCAGAAGATGGTTTTATGCGAATGTGATGATAGTTGTTTTTTGTGGTTGTTATTAATATTCGGGAGATGTCATCTCTTCAAGATTCTGCTCTGGCAATCCGAAGTTCCTATTGTGAAAATAATTTACTCTAGAATATGAAGGAATGTGTGAATATTGCGTATGAAAATGCCTCTATGCTTGAATTCTATTTCAAATGTCATCGAGCCGAATAGTCGTCTATTCAAGACGATTATAAAAAATATTGTTTTTTGCAGACCCTCATAAAAAATGTGCACTACCGCGCATGACTGACTATACAGCGGTCATATGTTTATTTATTTTTTTGTTGTTTCATTCGAAGGCAAGCTCGCTATTAAGAAGGGTCGATATTTATGAAAATTGGGAGTATGCCAAAACAACTTCACAATTTTTATTTCTATATTGATTTTTTCATGAATAAAAACTAGATTTCAGATGTGGGTTCGTGGAAACTCTGAGGCAACATGAAATATCTTTTCCAGTATTTCCAGTCTTATATACTCTTCACTTCATATCAAGGAGCAAGATTTCTTTGCCTTGAAGGTTGTAAGTAGATCTACCTGTGACACGTGTCTGGGAATTTAAATTTGCTGAAGCGTAAGTTCCATCTCTCGTGTTTGAATTCATCTTTCATCTCAATCCATAAATGCCGTTATGAGCACCTTCTATCCGTCTGTGATGAAGAGGAAAGAGCAGGCAATGCCCCACAAAAGGTTGCAAAATATATTAGCCAGATTGGTCTGGGGTCAATTTTATTTAAGGGGGGGGGGTGGACGTCATTTCTGAACCAGATTGTGTTAACTTGATATAGAATTTCCAATTTCCTCTATTTGTAAAGAATGAAATAATCTAAAACAGTAAATCATGGGGGGGAGGTAATCACTCCATGAACGCATTGTAATCGTGAGAAAGACAGTAATCTTGGACAGAAGCTGGAAATAATGAATATTACATCAAAATGTATAGAATCATGGAGGGGTTTTGGAGGATTGAACCACGTTTGGATTGCACCCATACTGCAGACATACTTTCAATTAAAGAACGATCAAAAACTATCAAGTGAACATCTCGTACGATTGTCCTAGTATTTGTTTTCTGGCTTTCGATAGTCCTACTTCAATAATCATCTAATCATGCTTTATTTTCTTTCCGTTACTTCAAATAAGGATTGTATCTGTCAAGTTACTCGCACTATACCTTCAGATCATCAATAAGTTTTAAAAATTTTATGTCCAAATAAAATAAGTGACTTGCACCGATTATCAACATTTCTAAAACATTTCTCTATGACAAAAAAGGCCATAGTCAATGATAAAACGTCGAATGAGTTTTGTTCTCCACGAAATAATGACATCATTTTGTAATTCAGGTTATTGCACACAGGTTTCATCTTTGAAGCACCTGTTTCAAAATAGACAAATATTGATTGCAATGTGATCATATTTCATCTCACGCTTAAGAAAAAGACAGCAAAATCAATATTATCATAAAAGATAGTATTGATAGCCTTATCCCAAGGCTTTTAGCCAAAATGCATTTTTAGATACAGCATTATTCTCGAGTTTATCAAGTTAGTTTTGTACTAGAATAGTTTTGTCAGTCACGCCAATTCTTTGAGCTATATTTGGTATTTTGGGGAGTGAAATGCCTTCCATCCGGTGAAGGTATAGTTTATGAACTTTTCGTCTTCTAATCTGAATGACGTGGGTTCGATTCCAAGCCATGGCATGTTTTCCTTCAGCAGGAAATTTACCCACATTGTGCTGCACTCAACCCAGGTAAGGTGAATGGGTATCTGGTAGGGATTTATTTCTTGAACGCAGTGTGGATAAGAGCTGCTCTGCCGGGGTATTTATGCTGCGTTAAGTACTAGATAAACGCTTATAGACTTCTGATAGAGTAAGATTTAAGTGCTATTCATGCAAGAAGAATAATTATTTTATTCATATCATTTCTCTTTATAATAATATTTTTATAACAATTTGATTTTACAATGTAACAGGCCAGTGATATTACAAAGCAATGTCATCCTAGGGAATCATACGATTTTCTGATTTCTTTCCATCAAGCATATTATGTATAGGGAGTTCACTGTTGCGATGGTTATAAAATACAATTTTTATCTAAATGATTTTCGGGGTTTAAGGCGAATCAATAGCCTAATAAATCCACATGAAACTAGAAATGTAAGTATTAGCGATATATCTCCTGATCCGCCTCCCGATCCCCCAGTAGAAATGAGAGAAAAGCTGTTAAAATCTGGAATAGTGGGTTCCGGTTAAATATTGACACGTCACCGAATCGGTTGTAGAAATCAGAAGAGACCACTCGAAGATATTTACCTCAATTGTCCAAACTTACTCCATCAGTATGTCACGAGGCTAAGAGCATGAAGAGTGACTCACATGCAGGCCTGTTTATCATAGTGATTGATAGTGATCAACAAGAATGCATGTTACTCTTTAAATTGTTTGTACAATCTTAATAACTTGGTAAGAACGTTGGAGTATATTCGTCTCCTGTCTCCTCAAGAAGAAATTCCTGTCATTATCTATTGATTTATATGATTTATATATTGCCATAATTGTCATGAGTAATAGTAATACTATTAAGACATGTATTAGTAATATCGGCTATTTCTAATATCAATTATTTCACTTGCTTTGTGTTTTCTTTTTTTCGTTCGCTTATTTGTGAAATTCCTCCACCGCGCCACCCCCGTTCTCATCCAGTATTGAGGATGATGAATGAAAAGAAGATCATATAGCATACACTCACTGTTTCGTCACATGCAAAGACATCTTTCAACTTCTCCACATAAGTGGCGCGATAAAGCTCTAAGCCAGGAGCTAAGGTAATCTAGATTTAAGTAGACACTTGCAGGAATATTTCCCCAACCAATTATATTACTTCACCAAGCGGAATGTCTCAAAGACTATACTGGACAAGGGTCTCTCTAAATGAGATGTCAAACCTCGCGCAAAAACATGCACGCAATTCTTACTTCTGCCGCTGAATATCGCGTAATTATGTAGCAGTGGGAATGACACAGCCGCAGTGAAAAATTGGAACACATCGCTCAGCAAGTGTGCATTAAGCTGAGAGCCTTCTAATCCGTTGGATGTTATGGATGCCTTTAGTATAGGAATTCTGTTTGCCGAAATAAAAATCGCCATCTCCGCGACAAAGGCATAAACAATGAAGATGTTCGCCTCTGTAAATTGAAAATGAGATATGTAAGATGCCCGGTTCACTCGGCGACTATAGTAACACGACTCGCCAGATTCCCACCTTATAGAAATTAACTCCAAGAAAAAGGAGTAGATAACAATCCAAATCTTGTTATAAGAGTGCTTGTATGTGTCTTGAAAACACACACACACACCCACACAGATAAAACACATACTAACAATATTTATCCTATCTCTTCTTTTTTTTCTTCAGGACGAAAGAATGCAGACTCTCAAAGTTAACGTCTGGATGACTTTTGTAAGTATTTTTTATTCCACATTGGACTATTTCAATCAAATGAATAGTTAATAATTATTCGATGCCGGTAATACTGATTTGAAAAAACCCGATTTTTTTACATTTAACATAATTAAATATGCTATCATAACCATGATGAGGATCTTGAGGGGATAATAGCATACGCAAAATGCATGTTGGCATAACTATACAAATAATGCACAGGTGATGTTGAGTGTGTGGTAAGCATACGTGGTTTTCAAAATGGTATTCAAAAACACTATTCTATCGTTCCGTAGTTTAGAAAGCTTAGTTAATTTCATGACATGTAAGAGATTCCTCGCCGAAGAACTGTTGAATCACTTCCTCCTATCACTTTCTTCGGCCGCTTTTGCCAAACTGGCGTAATAGTTCAGGTTTTATTTACCTTCTCCGTATTCGACTCGATTGCAATAGATGTCGGTCAATCGTGAAAATAAGAGCGACAAGAACACTTAGTCAAATCTTTGATTCAAACAGAAATAACCTACGAAAAACGTGGCCTTACCACAAATCGTGGAATGTGAGCTTCAGGAAGATTTCCTGGTGAACTCAAAGGTATCAAAATTCACCTGTTCCAAACTTGACAACGACATATCACTTTTGCAATTTTGCTTTTATCTTCCTGTTTGCTCTACTCCGGACAAAATCCCACATTTTTCAGAGACGCAGCTTCGATGGCAATCAAACGACATGTTACCCTAGATACTTCAACAACGTCCAACCTTTTCGCATTTAAAAGGAAACCAGTCGGATCGGGTAGCCAAATTTGCCTGATTGATCCGTTATTGGAGGCGTCAAGCCCGTAAGGGATACCATGCCTCCGGAAACATAACGATGAAGTGCTTTTATTTTTCAGTTCATTTTTGCTGGAAATATTCCTGCGGGTCTGACATGTCTTCTTGTAATATAAACCAAAGTATCTTGTCAGCTAATAAACAGAGCCATAACCTTGGGGGTGTTTAGGCTCACCTACATACAATGTACACCTCCTTTCATGGAACATGTGGAATGAATCGAGAGGCGGAAACATGAATACCACTGAGCATATACAGATAACAGGATCACCTACATGTATGTTGACAATGGTCCGTGTTCTCTTGTATCGCCACTTTTTCACAATGCAATTATCGCTTATAGTATTTGGGAGGTAAATATTCATCTATCGTGCCTTTCCTTAATAACTACCACCTTGATTCAGATAGAGCTTATCGGATCTCTGGATTCTCGAGAGGCTCTGGTAATAGGTCGTGTGGTTAGTGTATTCATCTACACCCTGATTAGATTCGGATTCTTTTATCAGCCAAATTGAGCTGCTGATGTATCGAGCATAATTTTGTTTTGTTTTCTTTCGTTAGAATTTCTTTATACCAATGAGATTTTGTGCCACTGGTTTCTAGAATCTAATTAAATCCAGCCAAAATCATATTTATTCCGACCACAATGTTGGAAATGTCGCTGATGATTATTTCTAATAAGTGCAACAGTATGAATTTCAATGGTATCAAAGCTATAATCCTGATAACTATAACTAAATTCATATCACGGAAGTTTTAAAGTACTATCGACTTGTAGATATGACAAAATAATTTTTCTCGCCAAGTCGACATTAAAACATATCTCACAATGTTGGCACACAACTTTCCATAAGTCAACTTTGCGAGATAATGTATCTCGCCATGTTATCGACTTGACAAGATAGATTATCTCGTCACCTCAACAAGTCGATGGCACTTTAAAGTTTCCGTATTGTACAGCATCAGAAAGGTATCACAATTGTAACATCCACCCCGAACACCTTATGTTGCACCCCTTTCTGGAGTTCCCAAGTACCGAACAGGCATTCGGGAGCATGGTTGAGTATTTGGTCTTGACCTCTTTTAGTCCACAACTTGCGGTCTCCTTTCAAGATACTCGAAACCCTGGTTAACATACCCTGCGCTCCATCACCAAAGAACATTGCTTGGGCACCTCATTTCCTAGTCAGACAAACTCCGTAAACTCCCGAGTGTTCGTGATTATGCCGCCAAAATTATTTGCCCCATGAAAGAAGCAGAGACTTAACATATTCGGAGGACTCTGTAAAAAAGGATTTCATCATACTCGACGACTGCGGCCATGGTCACAAGGACATTGAATGTTATGGAGTGCATAAAAATCATACTCTCGAGCCTGAATATTTTCTTCACAATTTGTTTAAAGGTAATTTCACTCTTAGTGGTTTTCTTCAGTGGTCGCCAAACTGCAGTATAGGTCACTCGAGAAGAATTCAGTTTTAAAATAACCAGAGAATTCGTCCATATTAAACTGCCTGATTTTACATTCTTATACCAGGTGTTTTTATTTTTTACTGTATGAAGATAAAATGGCACACAGTTTCAAACTGTTAGGGGACTATTCCACAAAGTGCAAATGAATATTACTTACATGATATTATTTCTCCCGATATTTATATAGATAAGTCATCCAACCTTCCGAATGAGTTACATACATGCATTGGACTGCTGGTCATCTATTATTAACACGTACAACTGCAGCCATATTGATCAAATATTTAATTCTGAAAAGGAAACATTTTACCTGTAAATTTTTAACGGGGTTATACGTACTAATCACAAGAGCGTTTCACGAGCATATCCTAGGATAAGTTCATCTGCTGCACAGGCATACCTGATGATGGAAAAATTGTATTTTACAAAGAGGAGTAAGAAAGTGTGGATATTTGTGGTCCTTGTCAGACCGTAGCAACCCCCATACAATTTGTTTGCATATCACTGGTTAGTTATTTTTCCCCAAAAAACATTGAAGGCCTCTTTTGCAATGCCTTTCAAAATAACGCAGTAGCTTATATCGGTATGGAGAAGGTTGTCTTGGTTTAATTATCACCTTACAAAACATACAAAGATGTGAGTTCATCTTAGCCCTATATTTCGATAGTTTACTGGTTAAAACATCTTGGAAGAGATCAAGTTGTATGAACAATGTTTTTACTATACCAGTCTCTGTAACTTAATTTACGACCGAAAACACTGCAAATCAAACAATCTCAAATTCTGTAGAGTTAGCAAGGCTTTAATTCGAAGCATACATTCGTAATTCCGAAGCTTCGTTATTCCGAAGGTTCGGATATTTCGAAGGTTCGTTAATCCGAAAACGAAATGAGGTTCGTAATTCCGAAGTTCGTCAGTCCGAAAACGTAATGATAAACGAACCTTATTTCGTTTTCGGACTAACGAACCTTCGGAACAACGAACCTTATTTTGTGTTCGGATTAACGAACCTTCGGAATAACGAACCTTATTTCGTTTTCGGACTAACGAATCTTCGGAACATCGAACCTTCGGAATAACGAACCTTCGGAATTACGAAGTGTAACCTAATTCGATACCTTCTTTTCAAATCAAAAATTTAATTCAAGTTTGGGCCAAACACGATGATATGTGAAAACGTATTTTCTTTTGTTGCAAATTCGTCGATGTCCATTATGTTGCGCGGCTTGATGACGCAATATTAGTTTCAAGCGACTTTCCTGACTGACATTCATTATTTTGTTTTTGTATATATTCTTAGAACTGGAAAGATGAATTCATGATGTGGGATCCAACAGAGTATGGCAATATTACCGACTTGAAGATAGCTTCGGAGCTTGTATGGATGCCTGATGTCGTTCTTTACAATAAGTAAGCACTATCACTTGTATTTTCCCTCTAAGATAATATTTTTTCAATATATATCACTCTTATAACAATTATGATATACATAACATATATTCTAAAGAAAATTCATAACGGCGTATCCGTTTTAGGATATGAGTTCTTTCCTGTCTAAAATCTTTGGGGTAAATATAGTTTTCCCCCGTTTTCCTTTGTACAACATTATATATCGATATTCTATATGTGAAATTCGTAGAAAAATAAAGATGTATTTGTTCAAATGATTTTAATGAAAACAATGAAATAATATACCAACAATGATAATGATATAATGATGACAGTAATGTAATAAAGATAAATGATAGTTTCCATATCCATATAATAAAATGGTCTCCATCATTACATATTAGCATTTCAAGACAAGGGGCGTAAGGAATTACTTCTCTTCGAAGCAAATTAACCTGTTGGAGAATCACAAAGATTATTGGGGTTGTGAAATTAGGGATAGCACAAACGTTATTTTGATTGAAACTGGTAATCACGACTCGTGACAAAAAAGTGTCATGCCAATAATTTTAAATATTTACTTATATAAGCATCACATTTTACTTCTAGACTGCCTGAAAATGTTCCAATAAACTGTGACTTCATACTTAACTCATAATCAGCTACGATATGAGGTCGACGAAAAGCTTTTCAGTCGATCAAGTTAATTCCAAATCAGTTTGTTTGATAATCCGAAAAAAATATTTAATCTATATTCTGAAATATAATATAATTTTAGAACCATAATGTAGCGCGTTTTGTTTTGCCATTTGGAGAGCGAGCCATTACATGGCTTGCCGGATGTGTTATTGGGCAGTCACTGTAACTCTCAGCAAACGAAAATCGAGGAAAGTTAAAGTTGCCGGATGCGGCAACTTGACGAACAACATGTTGATGAAACCTTCCATAAAATCCATCTATAGCATAAATCAGTGAATTAATAACAATAAAAAAATATCCATGTAGGCACTACCAATCAATTTTTAATTTGTTTTGATGAGTGCCAAAAATAAAACATAACCAGACATATTACGTTTTGCTATTGAAAAATTCCAATATCCCGGGCAAACCGAATTGGAAAACATTTGGGATTTGTGGAGAAACTGCTATCTCCAAACTCAACAGACCACGTACCTTGGAACCCCCACAGATGATTACTCGCTTGAACACCATCACACCTTCCAATACTACATAACTGTTTATTCTACCACATCGCTGATGTGATCTGTTACAGAACATTAACCAAACAGCGGCGTTGCACTGTGTTTAATGTTTTATCCCCTATCGGACTCCCACCCCCCCCCCCGCGATTTGTCCTATCACCTTCTTTAAATACAAATCCTATACCGAGAGTTATTTTAAAGTAAGTAAATATATATATATATATATATATATATATATATATATATATATATATATATATATATATACAGTGCGTATCAAAAAAAGTTTACACTTTGAAAAAGTCCTGGGAATTAAAAAATACACAACACGTGGGTAATTTTTTCACATATAATCTTGGGTTTGGGTCTCATCTATCCAATGAAAGTAAAAGTTTTGTCAGAATGTTACACTTGAGTGAGCACTGTCCATTTCTGTGAAGCTCGCAGAAATCTGTTTGCGCAGAAATGCTTGTTTTCATGCTGTGTCAAGTCGAAAGGACGAAATCAAACTGACACTACGAAAGATTTATCATACATTTCCCTTGCACTTTTAGTCAATTGGAATAAAACAGATACATTCAAGCATTTTATAACAATTTTGCCACCCAAATTGAAATTTCAACACTCAATAAGCACAACCTTTACCCTATTTGTGCCAGCTGGATCTGAGGACATAACTGAATCTGAACAAAAGTTTGTATCAGACATCTCCAGCATTTTTTCACTAAGTTTTTATCATTGAAAGTTGGTTTACATTTCATTTTTCATTTAATACTTGTTTCTCCACACTTTTCCCAAGCTTAGCAATGACTAACAAAATAAAAATCAAGCTTAAGCCATTTTATGTAAATCCCAACTGAGTGTAAAGCAAATATCGTCACGATGGCCTCAGTGTGTGGGGAGTGGGGTGGGGCAAAATGCACTCTTCGAAGTGTTTTGGGCAAGGAAACAAGTCAAACAATGTAGAAGATATCTTCAAATCACTTTTACTAGCTAAATTCCATGTGTTCTTCATGATTAAGGTCTACTTTTATTCGCATAACTATTTCAAATTTCTGCGCAAATCATTTTTCACTAACTTTTCAAAAGTAAGTGGTGCTCACTCAAGCGGAAATATTTTTCGACAGTTATATCGTCATTTGCTTTAATGGACCTGTACCAATGTTAAAATGTGGAACAATCTTCAGGATATTACAAATGTATAATTTTACAGGATCTTTTCAAAGTGTAAACTTTTTTTTGATACGCACTGTAGTATGCCTTTTTTTTCCTTTCTGATAGATGTTACAAATATTATTCAACGATCGATATTCGGAGATGATATTTTTCGCTTTTTTATTGTTGATTTCATTCAGTTTAATCAATGTTGAGCAATAAATTTTTTTTTTTTGTTACTGAATATGAATATGTTAAACATGACATTTTGTACGATTATTTGTATTATAAAAACTGATAATTATTTGACTCTTGTGAACAGTGTTTTGTTAAATTTGAATTGTTATATTTTACAATGTATCGTACACACTTTGATTTTGAACTGAATGATTAATAAATATTATTACAAAACATTTTTTGTTTAAATATAATCACGATAGTCTACAGAATGGATAGTTGCCATAAAAGCATAATAATGGTTATAAGAAATCTGTTAATCAATTTAAAATTGATACGAATATAACATGATATTTTTTCTTTTCTTTTGCTCCGTTACATTTACATGGCCAGTATGGACTAATATAATTATTAATATTTCATTTTAACTTATCTGGCAAAATGAAATTCGCAGCCTCCTTCGTTTGGAAAGGAAAGTCCTATCCCATGAATTTGTCTTTATACCATGTTGGCGTCGGAAATGGTGGAAATGCATATCGATCACTGAACGGGGATGCCTTATTACACTTAATGCTACATGGGGAGAAAATTTGTGAGTGAGCCCCAAAGCTTGCATACTAACTAAAATCCCCACGAATGATGGATCGCAAGATTGTTCTCGATCAAATTTTGCGATATGTCGAGGTTTCTAAATGTCACCATTAGGAAGCATGATTAATCACAACTCTCGCCTGTATATTCTTTGTTCTTATCGTTTTCTTCTTAACGATTAATATTAATTTCATTTGGTAATCATGGTAATAAAAGCAGGATCCCCTTTTCATGGAAATGTAGGCCCCCGCTAAACTGTTATTGCTGTAGAGTGCATCTGCCATACGCCTTTATATTAATTATGATAAAAGTAGGGCTTGTTGGGCTTATTGAATGCATTTTTTTTTGAAGGGGGTCCGATCCAGGGTGACCGAGGGGGCTTTCCAACACCCAACCCTATTTTTTCTGATAGTGGTTTTTTTTGCCTCCCCTGCTGCCCCATATCTTAGATACTACTCTACCTTCCAAAATATGACGTCTCTTGTGTTTATTATTATTATTACAATTACTATATTATATTGTTATGATTATTACTTTTTTGTTCATTATTATCATTGTCATGATTGTTTTGCATTTTTGAAGATGCTTATCGCAATACTCAAATGCATACCATTTTTTTACAAACATCCGAATGCAGTATACATATCCATGAAAAATGCATTTTGAACACTAGTTGGTCACCCCACTCCTTCAACATCATTTCACTTCATGCATAAGTAGAAAACACCCGCCAATTAAAATGATCAATATTATTAGCAGTATAGGCTATTATTTTATTTCTGAAATAAAATGAGGGAAATTGCCATCTAAGAGCTTAAAATATACCTGCATCTTAGAGTTCAAAACTAGTTTGAACACCGTTCCTTTATACACTTCGCAATCAGCAGTTGGTGAATCATTTTCACCCCTTCTACTATACCATGTCGGCAATATGCTGTTGAGCTGTAGAAAATGAAATCAGTTATTGACAAATAACGCGGACTGGAGGTCCAACTCTAGTCTGAAAAAAACAGATGGTCGTCATGGTCGTGGGTTCGAGTCTGAGTCCCATGCATCCACGGCGTGCATAGCGCTACATGCAATTGGTAGCCCACGGCGGTCAACGTTCTCACCCGGGTGTTTGGTCACTCTCTTTGACTCTCTGACATGGTATCCAATTCGTTTCATTTGCAACGATTTACACCCTGGTGTCACTCGTACATAAGTAAAAATGTGGCTTATTCTGAATCTAGTCACGATTTCGGAACATTCGTGACTTCTCAAATATTTTCCCCTGGCAAAATGTTGAGACGCACTGTGATATCAGAATGGAAGTGTTTCAAAGGTATTGATGACACTCTATTATAATCGTGAAGGAATGTTTCTCCCCTCCATCTCCACCCTCTCTCTCTCTTTAAATGACAAGTCCACCCCAACACAAAGTTGATTTGAATACAAAGAGAAAAATCCAACATTCATAACGCTGAAAATTTCATTAAAATCGGATGTAAAATAAGAAAGTTATGACATTTTTAATTTTTCCTTGATTTCACAAAACATTTTATGCACATCCTGGTCGGTATGCACATGAGGAGACTGATGACATCACTCACTATTTCTTTCGTATATCAAAGACATATGAAATATTCTTATTATTTCCTCATTGTCCTGTGAAACAAAGTTTTATTCCTCCTTGAACATGCAGCATTACCATTGTTATAACATTTTATGGTTCAGTTAATTTGGTCCACATTGTAAAATTGGTAAAATTTAAAATATTGTATAATTCAAACAATACAAACAAAATAAATAGTGAGTGATGGACATCGTCGACTCTCTCATTTGCATATCACTGAGTTATGCATATAACTATTTGCAAAAAATAGGCGAAACTTAAAAATGACATAACTTTTTTTTACATCCGATTTAGGTGAAATGTTCAGCTTTATGCTTATTTGATTTTTATCTATTGATTGAAATCAACATTTTTCTGGGGTGGACATGACCTTTAAGCCTGTCTGCGATTTTGATAGGTTCCAAAGTAGGGGGTTCAAAGGGGAGAGGGGGTTGGGGGAGGGTAGTGTTCATGTATTTTGAGGAGGGGAAGCCGAGCTTTAAGTGTTAGTTTTGGGGATGTTACATGTAGATAATATGTTCTTAACCGTAGGGCTTTTTTTCCATATTAGTGTTTTGCCCAAACAGAAAAAATTAGCAAGACTAAATATATCCAACCCGGGAACTTTAAAGAAAATGCACCTCCTCTATACCCCCCCCCCTCCCTCAGAAGAAACGGAGTTTAGTGGGAAGAAAAAATCTTGACATCATACTAATCAACGGCAATATACCCAAAATGGGAAATTCAACAAATCAGACAAGGACTGGTAGAGAGCATCCTATCTATTTTGGCATCATTACCGACACTCTTGTCTTCCTTTCATTGTGGTTCTAAAATTGATCAAACCACCTTGAGGTTGCCAAGGTAGATGATGTTGCGGCATCTGAAGACGCGATGCGTATCTCGTCCAGGAAATTACAGTTATAATTAAAGTGACAAAATGTTTGATATCAGCGCTCTAACATGCTTCAGATTCAATTCTTCATCACCTTATTTTCAAAAAGATATTATGGGAATACATTGACAGGCTACAAGCGACAAAGCCGCTCAATAAGAGGAGGAAATTAAAATTTTATATTAGGTATATCTTCTATATTTTGAATGATTTAATGATTTCAGTTATGAATTAAATTCCTATTTCGGGGAAAGAATCTTTTGTTTTGATATCGAATTCGAAGTCCTAAAAAAAAACATACTTCATTTTGTGAATGACGAAACAACTCTGATTTAAAAAGGTCCTACCCGGATCTTCTCTTTTTTTTAAACACTAACGCAAGAAAATAAATGAATTGAAACAAATTTTAACATAAATATTAATTTTTGTAATATGTATCGTCGATACTTAGAAACCTCATTTTAAGAACAATTTATACATTCAACTATGGCACGTTGTACTAGCTTTTGGAACTGAGCTCTTCCTGTGCCCTTTGTTTATTTTGTTTTTCTTTTATGACAGCGCCGCCAACGAGTACAAAGATTTTATGAGAGATGAGATCGTGGTGATCACAAACGAGGGGCACGTCAACTGGGCAGCCCCCAAGATTATCTCCAGCTACTGTTCAATCAACGTCAAAACGTTCCCATTCGACGAGCAACAATGCCTCATGAAATTTGGACCCTGGCAGCACGAGGGGAAGGAGCTGAGGATTTGGGGCGGAGGTAGTGGTAATAATCAACCCCTTCATCATTGCTTTTCATTCATTCCGCTTTGTTTGAGTGACATTGATCTGGCATTTTGAAAAGCGCCATCTGTAGCAGAGATGTAGAAAGGGAATGATAACAGGAGTACCCATAATGCACCCTTTTATCTGGTGCAATCATACATTGCATCATGGGGTATTTTTAGAAGCTTGACAAAGCCCGAATATGTAATATTGCACAGTTTGCAGCGGGGAAAAGTTGGACAAATACTCCTCAAATGCTGTACTATCCTATCCGTCCACACATAAAATGGCGATGTTCAAAATATCAGAGTAGTGTCACTTTTATCAGCCATCCATCGCTTCACATCTGTGGTGGCTCATACAAAGTCAGGTGTATTGTATGTCAGTGTAAGGTTGAGTTTAACAGGTGGCCATCTATACCGTGTATTCATTATACATATATAATTCATTCAATGACTTGTTACGAAAATGCTTATAGATGAGTTTCGATGTGTATTTACATAATCATTTCCATTGTGACAAATAAGTATCTAACAAAATGTTTAGGACTGCTCGTTTACATGTTTTAATCGTGATCTGAATATCAAAGCGTTTATCTATACAAAACCGTTATCTAGGGCCCGTCTTACAAAGAATTGCGGCTGGTCCAATCAATCTCAGCTATGTGGAAATTCATCAATTTGATAATTTCTACTGCACAAAATTGCACAATACCCTTTGTTAGTAAAAGAAGCACACTGAATTTTCAAGAAAACAATGAATGTATATCATAGGCCTGTTTCATAAAGAACTTGCAACTGTTGTATGACGTTGCCATTATGACAACTGCCATGCTGAGCCCTGTTACCACAGTTGCAAGTCCTTTATGAAAGTGGCCCCATATATGGAAAATATTTTGAGCGAGCATGCAGTTTAGATGTTGACGTTCCATAGTTGTGATTGATCGGATCAATCGCAACTATTTGTAAGTCGGGGGCCTGGTATAGAGAGCAATTATGTAGCTTTACTGATCACACATCGAATGTGCAATGCCTCTTGTAGCCTATAAAGCTTAAACTTACCCCCAAAATTGGATATTACATGTACTTCGACGAATAATTAAACGGGGTGTAAAAATAGTTCTGTGACAACCATTAACCTTGAAATGGAAATTGATATTAACAAAATAAATTGAAATACCAACCTTAAAACGTTACATACTTCATTATCTTTCGCATTTCGCTAAAATACTCTCCATACTAAAAGCACAAGTTCTTTTGTCGCACCACACCTTCGATTTACTTCATCAGTCAGAGGCATTATATATATATATATATATATATATATATATATATATATATATATATATATATATATATATATATATATATATCCATGGGCCACTTTTAATTTCATTTGGCAAATTATTCGTTATCATTTGATCCGTTTTTATTCTACCCCCCCCCCCCCGTGTGGTGTACCTGATGTTGCCTTCGTTGTACAAAAAAAAAATGGGATTCATATATTTTTTGATGGTCAATATACTGGAAACACATTTTGGGGCTGAAAAATACTATCATCCTTACTTAATACGTTGCATTGTTCGATGCATAATATTAATTTATATACTAGAGCCGAAGTCAAAAGAATGCTACATGATCATGATGTTACAGATTGGTTTAACTGCACGGTTGTTAGCCTTGCCAATGTCAATGTATCACTGCGATCACAACACATATTTATATTCACTGCTATATTTTCATTTCATCTTTTTATTCAATGCACATGATCATATATACTTCATTTGCACATTTATTTTAAATGTTCATCAAATGACAATTTCCTCCCATTGTCTTCCGGATGTTAAGGACCTGCGTGTTAACACTGATCATTTGCTATTCCTTAGTAATCTCCTTTTTTTGTTCAAATTAACATCACTATTTTACGAATTCTGACAATAATTTAAGAGACATGTAAAATCGTACATATTATGTATGATAATGGAACCATGTTCAGTTCTGTTAATTCTGATATTCTTTTGGAAAAGAAATATCAATTCAATTTTATTCGCTCCACGTTTCATCACAAGGGGGATAATGATCAGCTATTCTTTTTTTTTCAGATCTATCTTCAGGTGTTAAGTTACAATTTATTTTTAAATACAAGGTTGCATTTTAAGTGGGGCACATTCTATGTTACAACACAGAAGTGGAAAATAAAAAGGGCACATCTTAAGCCTATGAGAGGGAGCATCAAAGCCAGTCAACGGGGCATTCAAGGTCACATCCTTAATGACCTAGGACTGATCAAGTCATGTATCTTAAGTATCGATCGTTCTTTCACAAATTAACAATTCTAAAGAAATTCATTTATAGTCACAAACAGGTCCGGAACACGTAGAAACATCGATGGTAATAAAATGGACACGCAAGCTCACTTTATATATAGGGGTAATGATAGAGTGTGAGTGAAGGAAAAGGTTGCATGGTCCGGGGTGGGGGGTGATTTTTGTTCTTGATAGGTGTTCACCTATTTCTTCTCACTTCACTCCCCTCAGTAATTTGTTCCTTTAATTCCATGACTCGAGTCCCCTTCACAAACAAGCCACCGGTGTCGCAGCCAATTTTGGCGTCTTTCCTATGTTGAATCACCTGCAAGAAGTGCGTTCCAAAGGGTGAATTAGGCGGGAGATTTGGGGAGTACTTTCTCGCATTTTTTTTTTCGCGGAAAGGTAGTTTCTCTCTCTCTCTCTTACCCTTTCTCCAATATACCTATATATATATCCCTATCTCTCACCCTATCCCTTTTCTGTTTGTTTTTCTCAATGCTTTATGTGTCTCATTATGCAGCTCCCTCATCCATCATTCTCCCCTTTCTCACCCTCTCTCTCCCTCCCTCTTTCCCCTCTACATGTTTAAATGCATACCTCTCCGTTCGTATCTGGTAGTGGAGTTCTATTGCATACTCTTTCCCATGTGTGTTTGTTACACGAATAAATACGGTAAAAACGCTTTATACTAGTTGACAATGTTAAGATTTCAATAGCAATGAAACTTTCTAATTGCTATAGCTTAGTAGTTGCACATTGTTGCTAAAATCTTCAATACATAATTGAAGATTTTACTCTCATTAACTTCTCAAAGAACAGCCGAAGGATAATAGAAACATGGTAGTATCATCAATATTTATACTACTACATTCTGCAAAATGTATATCATACGTTTTGTTAAATTCTGTGTTTAATGTCTATATAAATTTCGTTCTATTCTTTAATTGCCCTATCTATCATGGAGTACAATTAAAGAGAGTATATATCCATTATAATATACTTCATTTCAAATCCACTTTCCACTTTCCACTCGCCCTCCCCTCCCACGTATGCCCTTTCCTTATGTCATCATTACTTCACTTTACTCCGATTAATCAATGATTTCTTTTAAGAGTTTTAGTTTAAACTTTCTTATTCACTCTTGTTTTTCCTCTCCCTTTCCCATCACTTATATTCGTTTACTTTTTCCGCCTCAGAATTCTCTTCTTCTCACCTTTTCTCAGCCCCGTACCTCATCACCCCATCCCATAATACCGTCCCTACGTTCTTTGCGCTGGGGATGTTTAAGGGTTGACTGAACTTACTCCCTCGGCAGCACACATACTCACACACACTCCCACACACCGCACACACACTCAGCAAAGGCCTGCATTGCAATGCAGGTACGCACACACCTGCAACATCACCTTTTTATCATTGATCAAGGCTCCCATTCCAAACACAACGAACTACACGTATTTGCTTCTATTATTATACACAATATATGTACGATTTAAAAGGACAATGACCTACATGGCCTGAATGGGAAAGGAACTTGATAGTTATATCTATAATCATGCTGTGAACATACAGAATATAATTATTTTGGTTATTCAAAGCCAGACTCCAGAACCTTTATTCAATTAATATATGAAAGAAAATTGGAATTACACCCCTCTGTAAAGCACATACATTTCATATTAAAATTGATCATTTACGTGTGGAAAAAATAATTTTACTTAGGTTATAGGCAAATGAAGCTAATGCATGCTTAAAAGCTAAAAGTCATATGTTATCATACGACTCATTCAAGAACAAGGGGGGTATAAAATAGCTTACTCCGATACTAGATTCATGGGAACGATTACGCTCTTTAGGTGCTAATACTAATCGATCACTCTCCCGTAGGGGGCACATACCCCATTCTAACAAGTGTTCTGAATATAAAATAGTCTGGATATGTTACTCCTAATACATTTACAATGCCGTTTGCATAGACCTAATCCTTAATGAAAGTTGAGCCAGGTGGCGTATTGTAAACATGGTGAAGCGAGAAAACTGATATACGGGATTAAATGGAAGCGATCGTTTTCTTTTCAGTGAAGTGCTTAAAAGAATATCGGAAATATACTAATATATGCGGGATTAGTAACTTGGTTACAACTCAATTATGTTCGCTCTAAAATGCATAATGCATAAATGTAATTAACATTTATGCGTGAAATTCAGGTCCCCGAAATATCGAATCTAAGTGCTTTGAATTCATATAGACCTAAGACATAAAAGTAAAATATTGGCTGAGAAGGATTTTGTATCGTAACAGTGTGCCCTGATTATCAAATATCGAATCATGAAGAGAAAAACAAATCACTGACCAGAGGTTAGGTGTAAACGTATCTATCATCTCGTTGATAGCAATTTTTTTTACAATAAATCTTAAATTGAATAGATATTGGGCACTTGTCATAGAAATATATAGGTCTAAAATATCAAAGGATCGCGGATGTGGGAAAGGTGAAACGAGTCATTATGTTCTTAATTTCGTCGGGCATTATTTACGTCAAAATTCTATCGTGCATCATTATAGAATTTTGTACTTATATAACAACAATAACATTTTTAAATGTTTCATGAATTGTCTTATGCTTTCATATTACTAAGGTGACGCGTCGGTCTATAATAGTGATGGACAGTGGGATATCCTTGATATGACCGCCAAGAGTGACGAGGTCGAGTACCCGGATGCACCAGGAAAAACCTACACAGATGTGACGTACACCGTAAGAACATTAGTTTGTTTTAAATTTAACAAAATATTTTTGATACTCAATGCGTTGCAATGTTGTAGTATTCCCTATTAAATATTAATTAATGCCATGCATCTTACTGGCAATCTACTCGAAGACTTTGCATAAACGTCTATAATTTCCCAATAAAAGCGGTTCAAACGCCATTGATGTGTGCACGTTTATGCAAGTGAACTTTGATGACGTCCAATGAAATGATCGAGTATGACAAACAAATGCTCCTCCATCGTGATAAAGCATTTGGGTAATGCCGTGATGCATAATCTTTAGCCAGATACCGCTAAAGTTACGAAAAAGGAGATTTACGGATCACAAAATGAAGTAAACGGAAGTTGTACAGGAAACATTGACATTTCAAAAACTCCAAAGCAATATCATGATTAATCTTTGGTGACACGAGTATTTCATTTCCTGTTCATTACAGATCAGATTCAAGCGGAGACCTTTGTATTATGTGTTCAATCTGATCTTACCTTGCACATTCGTGTCGATGGTGGCGCTACTCAGCTTCTTCTTGCCTCCAGAATCGGGTGAAAAGATCAGTCTTGGTATAACGGTTCTTCTCTCTCTTACTGTCTTCCTTCTCTTGGTCGCTGAGACCATGCCTCCGACAAGTGCTGTTCCTGTAGTTGGTAAGAATTTCCATCACGAATGTTTCATAGAACTGTACAGGAAAGAATATGGATTTATTTTATCAATCTATCTTAAACTCGTAAAATATTTACAAAATTCATCGGGGAGTTGTACAAGTGTGACATCAAACAAGTTGGTCGCATTGTCAGTGGGAGGATGTCCACAACATTGGTGACGTCAACATTCAAAATATGCTCATAACTTTCATTCTTCTTTAATAAGTATACATTTTTAAGAGCACAAAAGTTAATGCTTGTTTCCAAATAACCCCAACCTTTACTGGCTAGTACCTCATCAATACATTTTTTTTTTCAAGATAAAGTCCAGAAGCAGTGTCACTTAACATGACAAGATCATATTTTGGGGCAGTTTTACGTTCCTGCTCGGTTTTCTTCTAGATTTGAAAACTTTTAGATAAAGAAAGGTCCATCCAGCCAGTATCCATTATAAATTTTTAAGATAATAATGCTCTTCCGGAATGTCAAATTCGATCCGATCCGATCAAGAAATCTTCGGTCTGACAGGTCTAGCTCGATAATGTACTCTGCGTTCACTTATTTTGGTTGGCGTGATCGACAACGCTCTTGCCTCGGCCACACCCGAATAATATGTTAAGATATTTGAGTAGTCCCAATTGCCAAAATGATGCCGCCAGAGCCAAAAACACTCAGTGTTGGCGTTCTGTAAGTAAGTTGATCAGTAACTGTTTAAGGTGGAAACGGAAGGGCGTTTCTTTAAATGAAATCGATCATTTTTGATAGGCTGATGATAAAAGTACAGAATGCTTGTGACAGTGTGTTTTATGTTTCTTACAGGACAATACTTCATGAGTACAATGGTCCTCATCTCAGGATCATTAGCAATGTCCGTCATGGTTCTCAACATGCACCATTGTCGACCTGATTGTCGACCAGTCCCTCATTGGGTTCGCATCGTGGTCATCGACTGCCTCGGACGAATACTAGCCCCATCTGTGGTCAAGAACTCCAAGACGGATCGACGTCGTCTCAGCGTTCGCACCGAATCACTCCAGAAGCACTGCCACAACTGGGAACTGGAAGACCTAATGACATGTGCGGACCCTCTCTCCCCGAACACCAAACGTGAACTGAATGGAGTATCAATGAACCAGAGCGCACACGCCGTGCCGGGCAAAGATGGCACGGTGCATGTGGTCGAGTGCGGACGTCGGTCAGACTCTTTCACGCGGGACGCCATTCCCATATTACGCAGTATGCTGACAGAATTACGTAAACTGACAGCAAATAACCGTTCGGAGAGGGAAGAGAAGCTACGGCAGAACGAATGGCAGAGGGTAGCGTTGGTGATGGACAGGGTATTCTTGTTGGTCTTTCTCATTGGTACTTTCGCAGCGTCTTCGTTCATGTTTAGCAAGGCGTAGTGGTGACTATTAAGACTTGGAAGAAACGAATGAATCTTTCCAGAAATCATGATTATTTTAATAGTGTAGAGTGATATCTAACAAAGCGACAGGAATGTTCCTCGATACTTCTTAATCCGGGTCTTCTAGCTATGCACCATGGGATACTAGAAACATTGAACAAACCATTGACTCTATAAATTGACCACAATATACGAGATCATTATCCGATGATAACTTTGCCAAGTAAACCACCTCACACTAGCTATATTAATGGAACTTTGCAATATCCCACCCCATTTTCAACTTCGTTTTTAGTTGGCGATGTGTACTATGCTTTAGGAAATTTATCTTTTTCAACAAGGGCCACAGAACCAGAAAGCCTGTACCCCTCCTGGTCCCGTAGCATCCAGGCATTTTCCTAGTGAACGACTGATGGATTGACGGATTGACTAACCAAAACAAAAACAAACAATTTAAATAAACACTATCCCTATGCCATAAATGCCACAAATTCATGTCAGATTAAAGGTGAGTTGTGAATGATTAAACAAGGGATATTGTACATATAAGCCGATTCAAAAGCCGAGGCGGATGACCGACCTGGCCAAAATATCTTGCTTGTGCTTGATGAAGTCTGGGTAGAGGGAACATTAGAAAGCTTGAATCATTGTTGTTGTTTTTCATGGCAATATAAAATGCTGTCAAATTCATACTTTGATTAAGATTTATAAGCTACAATTCGCATAGTTCATTCAACTGAAAACGAAACGAATTCCTCAGCACATGTTCATTCTCTATGATTTAAGATTATTGTCTGCGACCTGTCAACGCCACTGATAGCCATATTAAAATGTGTGACGATAATGGTTGAAGAATATTGATGTTGATCATGTTGGCCCTATTTTACACGCTGCCCCGGCTCGCGGTGCAGACTCGGCTCGTGGCTTATCCTGTGTCGCGTTTACACACTGCCCCAGCTCGCGGGGCAAAAATACAGATCATTGGATAAAATTTACATAATGAAACGTGCGGTAATTGCCGGTGCAGACTCGGCTTCCTGTTTACACGGAGAAAAATTGCCATGTCTGTACCGCGAGCCGGTGCAATTTAATCGCGTTTACACGCACAAAACAAGGCGAGTCTGCACTGGCTCTTGGGTCTGCACCGTGAGCCGATGCAGCATGTAAACACTGTATATAATAGTGGATTGTAATCGATAAGATTCTAATCACAACTTCCAATATATATAGGTTCACTACCACTAGTACAGCTGTTGACAATAACACTGGTGTTTGGTATCAGCGCGCGTTAGTTCATTCAACTTCTACAAAAAAAAACCAATGCTACTGCTGTTACTACTATTACTACTGCTGCTACTACTACTACTACTGTTACTACTACTACTACTCCTACTTCTACTATTACTGCTTCTTCCACTGACTACTACTACTATCACTACTACTACTACTCCTCCTCCTCCTCCTACTACTACTACTACTACTACTACTACTACTACTACTACTACTACTACTACTACTACTACTACTACTACTACTACTTCTTCTCCTTATCTTCGTCTTCTTCTTCTTCTCCTCCTCACCCCTCTCCTCCTCCTCCTACTTCTTCTTTTCCTTCTACAACTTCTTCTTCTCCTTCTACAACTTCTTCTTCTTCCACCTTTGTTATACGAACTACTGTCACCATGGTCACTGCTGTCACTACTAGTTGGCCTATAAGCCAGTTCGTAGTTCCTTTCTGCGCATGATCAAAAGATTCTACGCATGATCAGAAGAAGGTCATTTCCACTAAAGTGACATGGTGCTTTAAAATCTAATGAGATAAGCACCAACTTTGATGTCTTGATTATTCATATATTCTTTTGAATTGTCGTTTCATTTACATCCACAAAAAACAACAATGCTTCCACGAACGACTGGTATTTCAGTTTGTCAAGTACATTGTGCAACATGCTAAGATATGCATTCAAAGTAGGAATGCAACATATACCTTCATTGAGTATTCATTGGTGTGCTATTCTAGTCACCTGGTCTATTTAATTTCTTCATCCTGCTATGTAAGGCAAGCTTACGTAATATCTTGCTTTGAAATCTGCCTATCATGATGAAAGAAATGAAAGGTCATTTGACCAAAATTTCCCATGAAGTAACTACGAACTGGTCTATTATTCTACTACTAGTGCTGATGCTACTACGTCTGCCACTTCTACTTCTTATTCTCTCCTACCATGCCATATAAGTACTGCTGCTACTTACCTTGACTTTTGCTACTGATGGATCGAAGACTCAGGGATTGATACAAGACTCCACCGACACCAGAAAAGCCGCTTGAAAATTATATTGTGAGGCAGGCTCACTGCCTCATTTTATTTTATCTGTAAGACGGAATACGGAGAAACATCACAACATAATACCAAATACTTTAACACGAATAAATGATTAGCTGTCATTATAATAGAAGTCATTTTTTTACTCTTAAAGCTACATAAAAAAAACTCAACAATGGAGGCTGGATGATAAAAATAAATACACCAGACTTCATGTAAAAAGACCGGACGGTTTATAATTAAAATACGTTAAAAGATATCAAGAATGAATATTATTTGCATAATGTATTTTCAATAAGTCAGTCAGTGAGTGAAATAATTTTTATGTTAACCATAATCGGCTTTACGTTTACAAATATATATCTAAATTCCGGCTTAATCAAGTGATTTGTCTTTAAAAGTAAAACACAAATTTAAAGTGACACATAAAATAAATATACTGTGAATCTATTGGTAAATTAGCAAGAAACTTTATGGAAATATTAAGCCCAACTGAATTTATAAGAAATGCCTTTAAAAACATTTAATAGATATCAATAGATTAATGCATCATTCATTAAATATGCAAACTGATATCGACCGCACAAAATTCAATAGGTGACCCTGAGCTGAACTTGCTTAAATAAAATCGTCTGTACGACAAATCTACCGTGCTAAAACGTTCTAAATATCTGGTCAAAATTACCCAAAATACCATCGTACATGCTTTTATATATGTTTTTATATATGCCTCATCAAATAAAGCGATCTACGCTAAAAAGAAGAAAAATTGAAGTCAAATCATTCTCAAATGTCACTCAATTCGCAAGACTCCACCCATAAGCCTGCCCTGATGATTCTCGCCTATGACGTCATATGACGTCATCAAAACACTAAATTCAAATTGTGTCCACTTCATATAGTAGCTACAATACATGTAAGAAGTTATTCACACGAATTTTCCTGAATTACTCTATTGCGTTCATGTTTGTAACGTTCATATATATTTTTAGCTCAACTGTTGAACCCCAAAAGCACATCTACCTTGCAAAATGGAGTGTACATCGCTATTCGTTACACATCCACTTTGTATACGTTACACATGCACGCATAAGCCTCATGTGAACGTACACGCCGCATGTGTTACACTTCAAGAATCTTATATGTACATTGCTTTTTTCTAATTTGCTCTGTAAAATGTGTTTACATCTTTTGATCTATTTGCAAATGCAGTATATTAATCACCAAACTTACTTCTTTGATGGTGCTTCCTTGCGAGCTTGAAACAAAATAAGCGTCATTCATTCCTCGAACGTCAGTTCTTCATACAAAATCAAAATGGCAACTCCGATAATATGCGTATTCATGAGAAGAATCGACAAAAGATGTCATGGTAGCACGAAAGTGACAAACTGAAACTTGTAAATACAAGGGAAAAAAATCAACAAAGCGCAAATGCATGTATATAGGTTCAAGGTGTGCAGTGGCGTAACAGGCAGGGGAGGGGCAGGGCGGATTTCACCGGGAAAATGAAATACGGGGGGGGGGATAGATAGAAAGGGGAAGGGAAAGAAAGAAAAAGAGGAAAAAGGGGGAAATGGAAAGGGAAAATAAAAAGAAAGAGAAAGAACTTAAATAGGGAAAATTGAAGGAAAGCGGGGAAAGGAAGGTAATAAGAACACGTGACGAAGTGCAAAATATCCTGAAGTACTATTACCTTAGCATGATTAGCAAGAGAGGGATATGAAATCAAAAGATGTGACTCAATGGCACGGTCAAGAATGGCGAGAAAATGGGAGAAAGTGGTAGAAATAAACGGGAAATGAAGGTAGAGACAAAAGATTTATTGGAAAATCAGAATAGAGAAAAGGGACAAGAAAAAAGAAAAAACTTAACAACACGACCATATTGCCGAGGATTAAAAAAATATATAAAAAAAGGAACTGGAAGAATACAATACAATACAATATAAGTATTTATATAGCGCTCTTCACAATGATTGTATCACAGCGCTTTACAAAATTGTGAAAGAAAAAAAAATACATACATACATAAATAACAAGAAAATAGTAAAGAAAGTTGGATGGCGTCTATTATAAGCTTGCTAAATTTTACCCTCAAAGAAGTCCTTAGCCCAAGGTTAGCCAAGGGCTAGTTATATCCCCCGATATTACGTCCTAACCTAAGTAAAGCTTTACGCTGGTAAAAAGTCCCTCAATGTTTGCTTTGGAGAAATTTCCAAAGCTACTTCCACATAAGTAGAATTTGATTTCAAAGTCATTTTAAAAGGCCATTTTTTCTGGCTTGCTTCGCTCGCTGGCGACTTTTACAAAATTTCCACATTTGCTATGTCGTGCTGCCTCAAAATATTTCGTTTATTATCCGCAACTGCGTTGAAGTTAAATATGTGTTGTGTATGTACCCGCGATTTTTTTGATAAAAAAGTGGCCATCTGCAATATAACGAGGTTCCGGGGACTCCACCCAAGACCAGTGGCGGCACCAAGGGGGAGGCACGGGGGGCATTTGCCCCCAAGTGAGTCCGCCCCACCCCCCAAAAAAAATTCGAAAAAGCATCCTGCTAAAGTTGCAAAGTGCTCCAAAACAGCTTTTTCGTTCTTTTAATTTTGAAAGTGTTCTCATCTATTCACTGTTAGCTCCCAACAATTTTTGTCACTATATAAATCTTTAAAGTCATCATATGAAAATCAAAATGTCGCTCGCGCAACACGCTCGCAGTAACTGTTGACTGAGATAAGTAAATTATTTGTTTGCATGGGGCTTAAAAATCCAATGTTCAAGTCGATGTGTTTCTTGCGATTAGAGTTTTCATTATTCGTTTTAGCGAGATACACATCTTGCCTATTCATAATTTTCATAAATAAAAAAATTCATCTCGCGCTACGCGCTCGAATCAATAGATGGCCATCCAGTTCATTATTACAATAAGTGTTTAGAGAATGTCTAGATATCTCAAGATATTAAATTTTTTCAGCTCGCGCTTCGCGCTCGCATTTTTTATTTGATGAGATATCATCTTCATGACCCAATGCAAACAGCAAGTCCTTAGAAGTTTTACAGCCGAGAACAAAAAAGAAAAGATGAAAGAATGGAAAGAACGATGTAAGATATGATGTTATTTTCTGAATACTATGTCAAAATCAATCTCAAAGTTAGATTCTCATGAAAAGGTGCTTTTTTTTCTCGCTCGCTTGGGAATTATATCAAGCAACCTTTTTGCTACGCGCACCATGCTGTGCCCCCTCTTTTTTGGACTTATACCACGCATTGAGCTGCACCCTGATGCTCGGGACACACTTATTAAAAAAAATTGTTCATACCATGATATGACCGGGAAATTTTTGGTTCTTGCCCCATGGCCAGCACTGAACACTGTTGCGTCCCTGAAGATGTGCTCTGCTATTCTACTACTACTCCGGCTGCTGCTACTGATTCTATACAATCACAACTATATATCACTCGTGTTCCAACTCGTGTTGCCACTATACTACCACTACCACAACTTATACTACTACTACTACTACTCCTACGACTATTACTATTACTACTACTACTACTACTACTACTCCTACGACTATTACTATTACTACTACTACTACTACTACTACTACTACTACTACTACTACTACTTCTTCTTCTACTACTACCACTACTACTACTACCAATACTACTACTACCAATACTACTACTTCTACTTGTACTACTACTACTACTACTTCTACTACTACTACTACTACTACTGCTACTACTACAACAACAACAACTACTACTACTACTACTACCACCAACACCACCAACGCAGCGACCATCTCTACTTAAACTACAAATTATTACTTCTTCTATTCCAATTTCTGAAAAGAGTGTATAACGTAGCACCTGTAAATTGAGGTTTACAACGGTAGAACGTTTAAAAGATGCAGCTTTATACATTTGGGGGGCACTTTATACCTTTTGGGGCAAAGTGCAATTCTGCAAAGATATGGAGTGGAATTGTACATATAAAGGGTGTTCGCATATTGGTGATCTTTGCGGCACTAAGTTGCTCTTCTCAGTGGTAGCTTTGCATGGCCCTGGGAAGCGGGGATGTTGATGATGCTGTTGAATTAAATTGAATTTAAATTGTTCAAAGCACCCAAGATTTTCCCAGGGGGTGCTGCGTGTATTACTTTCCATAGGCGGCACCCCTGGAATTTTTTGTAGTTATGTATCAAATTGGAGAAATGTATGGAAAATGGCAAAAAATCTGCGTTTAAACACTTTTTTTACTGTTTTTTTGCTTCTCAATCTATTTTTGGACCAAATCTACCTTCATTTTGTAACGAAACCCTTTTTTTTGCTTGTCAAATATACTTCAGCATCCCAAGAAAAAAATCTTCCTAGGACCCTGTGATTTTGTTTCTATTACCAATATAATGAGGACCCGAAATTGTTATGATCACCACCTTCATATAAGCTTGTACCATGTATGCTGGTAATTTTTTAAATTATCTTTGCGTAGTGATGGGCCGCGTTTTAAGGGTATGCACCACTTCTGCATCGTGAATTCCGTCTCTTTTCTTGTTCTGTTTCCTTAATTATTAATCTTAGTATTTAAATGAACTCCGCTAGAGGTTTAACGCCTCTGTGGATATTTATTATTTTTTGTATATTAAGAACGAAAAGTCTGCCTGTCTTTAAACTGGATTTGTCGTTGATTTATGATTGGTAAGTATGAATAGTTTTAAAATCTTAATTCTCTATACTATCCCCCAAACAATATGGGTGCATAACAAAAAATACAAATATTCCACTGTATAAAAAGAACCGCAATAGATCAAAGCTTCTGGTAAATCGTCAATTATGCATATGCAGCTGATAATGTTTATATCATAAAAAAATAGAGATCAGAGTTTTGCATACGTTATTGGCGAAAGAAAGGACTCTCTTATTACGATAAAAGTTTTCTTCAATGGATTTAACAATCATTCATGATATAACATGTATGCTATCATAATCAATTGTAATTGATACAGCAAAATACGCCCGTTATATTGAATCCGTTGCATTATTCAGACTTAGTTTCTGAACAAAGTAATGTAGTAAATCATTTTCGTAATTGCATTTCTCTGTTCATTTACGTATTTACGTATAAACTCTCATATAATGTTCTTTTTGTAATCTGTTCATTTGATATATTACTTTAACATGTTTAATTATTATCATTTCTCTCAATTCTTCACCTATATTGCAAACAGTCCGTTTTAATCATTCATCAATAATATATGATAAGCCTGTTCTCTTCAGAATGTAATCATTCAGTGATGGTAAAAATCATTAACATACTCAAAGCTGATATATAGATAGATGAATAATTAACAATATTGTATTTGATCGCGTTATGCCGTAGAACTCGTTCTTCGAGGGAATGGCAAACGTTGATTTTTATTTGTGGAGAAATTGATACTCAAAAGCGCAAGAAAAATAAATAATCAAGAATTAATTTCTATAAATATAAATTTGAAATGTACTTTCTAAGAACACAAACTGTTTTTTATGGTTCGAGTAAATATATCATTATCTGTGTATGACAAACAGGCACTTGGTTTACCCTACTGATTATTCACAAAAGAAAAAGAGCATTCAAAAATAGAAGACATACCTTTTTCATAATGCCTAAATTAATATATTATTCATTTATGATATATTATGTTGTTTTGGAAATGACTTACGTGTGTGCTTTGCTTCTATATATAGATATGTAATTAATTATGATTATAATTATAACTCCATTTGCAATATGGATATTGCATAGTGGATTGTTGTATCTTTGTTATTATATAATTAGAAAACATTTGATAATAAACCTATATCATCATATTGGAGATGTTTTTTTTATGTTTGTTTGTATTGCTGAGTGCACTGTATGGACGTTTGGTATAAGAGGACAACTGCGGGGATATCATCTGCTAAATCATTATTTTCGGATACCATCTCATTAAATCACGATGATTGATAGTATTTGCTTTGCTTTTTCATAATAACTATGGGAAATACCACGAGTCAGTTACGTCTTCCCGCTCCCCCATTTACGAAACCCCCTAAAAGGAACACTTCGCAATAAGTTGTTCCGTCTCACGGGTACGAAATACATATCAATATTAGTACATTATTATAGATAGAAATATGTAAAGAGGAAATGCCCTCAAATTACCAGGCTCAAGTAATTCATGTACAGAAGTTGCGTGAGAAAGCTTTGAAAGGTTTACTGTTATATTCATATTCCATTAGCTGTTCATGTCAATGCTTTTTCATAATATTAATGACAAACGTGACAAACTGTATCCATGTTTTGCTTGCTATTCTCCTTTTGCTGGCAACAAGTATCATTCTGTTTTTAAATACCGGTAAATCACTCATCGGCTATATACATTGTGATGTGGATGACTAATTTGAAAAGAACACGAATACCCCCCCCCCCCGTTCATTCTCCCGTCCGATCAACCAAAACATAAATATATCTCACTCAGTCCTTCTGATGACAGAGGATGCTAGTATTTATTCGATTTTGTCAGCTTTCATGAAAAGCGGAATATTATCAGCTCAACCGAGACATGCCAGATTTGTAAAAAAAAAGCATTACCTTTTTATTTCCACAAGCGTTATCAAGATTTGAGAAATGTCGTTCTCTATCGACCGTTTTACTCCAGTGAGTAGGGGGGACAAATGCCAACTGAGATTGAAGGAAAGAGAGTAACGTATAACAGGACTTTAACGATTTTAGATTTTTTTGTCAAGCACATAGAGAGAATTCATAGATTATTATGCGCTATAAATTCTAATTATTGTTGTTGTTATTATTATTGTTATTATTATTATCATTGAATTTATTCCTATTTTCATCATAATAATGATAAAATCAGTTGTATGTCTCAATCATGCCTATCATGTTTTAGAAATTATATACATAAAAGATACTTTTGAAAATAATACTTTATGTGAATAGTGACTCTTTTCGAACTATGTATTTTCCATTTTACTTCCGTTTGTTTTGCTAATGTATCATGAAAGGAAACTAGAAAAATAACTTATTTGAGAGGCGTGACACTTATTTAGAACAATGACTCAAATTCTATTCCCTGTAAAAGATAATGATTTTATTTATACAATAACATGATTCCACATTACATAATCAAAACAAACAATATGTAGTCCTCATGCAGTTCCATGGATAAATGTCTAGTCGTGGTAATGTATGTATGCACTCACATGTACAATATACACCGTCTTGATATGCTAGTAGGTCATGGCATAACAATTGATGAATGGGTTGCATATTACCTTTTAATGATATTTGAATTAACTATAGTTTCATAATGTAATAGTTAATATGTGTAAGGCAAATACATAAAGTGAATGAAATGTGCAGCTTAAATATTACGAGGCTAGATCGATAGGTTGGGAAAAAGTGAAGAGGAGGGGGGGGGGATAATGAAGGTATAGAGCTCAATGTAGAGCTTGGATTTTGGATATAGAATAAAAAGACATGATAGAAGCGCAGGGTAAAGAAAGAGAAAATGGAGTGGACTGAAATTCAAATAAACGAGATAAACAGAAGAAAAGATGGAAAGTGGAAAAGCGAGAAAGTAAATAAGAGCATGAGAGATTGAGAGAGAGAGAGGGGGGTAGAAGAGGAGCAATGGAGGGGTGGGGTACGGAACCGAAAGGTGGGAGAAACAGTTTCCATCAAATTGTAAAACAATAATCGATTTTTTTTTCATAGAATACAAGTTACTATTCCACACCCATTATTATCTCTGCAAAGTATGAATCTGTGCACATAATTGATATTCAGATATAAATAAATATCACATACGTTTCCTACCAATAATTAAACGAATACCATAAGGAATAAATCCAGCTGGCCTTAGCGACACTCTGCTATTTAACTATCATTGCCTTATCCAACTACTTACTTTCTAGCCAGTATGACGGATAAGAGAAGGTACAACAATTATTAACAGGTTTATTAGGAGAAGAGGGCATTTATAATAGTCATGACAGTTAGTGAAGTGGTGGAGTTTCGGACAATTGGACATCTGCTATTTAACTATCATTGTCTTATCCAACTACTTACTTTCTAGCCAGTATGACGGATAAGAGAAGGTACAACAATTAACAGATTTATTTGGAGAAGAGGGCATCGGATATAAAGATTATTATTATAGTCATGACAGTAGTAGAAGTGGTGGAGTTTCGGACATTAAACTACCCTTCCAGCCAGAATGAAAATGACAACAAACTATGTTCTTTCACATTCTTGATAAATAGAAAATATTCAGGTTTGACGTCATAAAGGTACCAAAAAAAAATAATTAAACATATCGCTATCATCACCTGGGTGGAAAATATTACATGCACACAGATGCCTCGGAAGGAAATTATACAAGGAGGCCGAGAGGGGCCGTGAAACTTCCGTTGTGCATTGACGGACGAAAACAATGAAAGTGAAAAAAATATTAGCAAATAAAGAAGTCAATACATATAATAAACAAGGTCTTGAAGCAAGATGGCTTTGATTAATAAATATTCACGATTACATTGTAATTCCAAAAAGCAATATTTTTTCAAATGTGGCTTAAATTATGATATATTATGATATAATAATACGGCGCAGTAAGATTAATATTTTTTATTGTTATGTCTTTATATTTTGGGGGTAACTCTTATCATTATTATTAGAAATGATTTGGACAGAATGATAGGAATTTTCTTTCACACTGGTTAAAGAGAAATTCCAGTAGTTGCAGTAAACACTGATTTCATGAGAAAGTCTGTAAAACAAGGCTTAATTGTCAGTATATCATCGAGGATCTAGATCTGGTACAGTTACATTAACTGAACTTTGTGAAATCTTGAAATCTACGCTGAAAAATGTTCACACCGAAGATCCCCAACACAGATAAGCGCACGTGGGACAATGTATAATTATTGCTTAGAGCGTCTGGCCCGACGCTCTACCCGAATCCTATGCTTATTTGCTGATTCCTCAGCAATTACACAATTTCTTCCCGAATCCTTTGGCACATGCGTTTTATTTATACAAACAGACACTTTGGTGGTCATTTCATTGGATTCTGTACGAACTCTTTTTGATATCGTTACCAAAACTAGCATTTACCTTTAAATTTGTCGCACCAAATCCAAACGAAAGGCCACATTTTGTTCTCATCTTAAAATCAGTAGTGTAATGAGGAAAAAAACTTTGAGTGAGCCAGATATGGCGGATAGAGCAAAAGTTCTAAAAAGATGCAATAAATCGATGAATTAAAAAAACAAAACACCTGCTTTGTTTCATTTCATCTTTTCCCCCTTGTAGTTAAATTAGAAAATATTTTTTAAAAATCAATTCCTTCGTGTAAAATGTTTCATAGCAGATGGCTGTGGTGTCTGATATGTGTGATAAATTATGTGACTTTCGTTTTCCCCCTGTAATTTGCATTACCAATGATTTGACTTTCAAAAATGCACCCACACACACTCCATACAAGACATAAGAATATTTTCGGCCGTGTCAACAAAACACTAAACGACCAGCTGGAAATATTGAGTGCAAACAAGTACTAGTAATTAAATGCACACCATATATCCGATAGACATGATATTCTGTTAAAGCAGATTAGAAATTCACGAGCGTGTTTGAAAATTACATCTGGATTCAGTCAAAATGATGACAACAAAGGAGATGTATATGACAACATAAACAACATAAATACTTATGGAAGAACAAGATAAAATATTATGAATCCCGATGTTTCAATCATACACCCTTAGCTAATACTTTCAACGTGTTTCAAAGTGTTGATTACGCTTCAGCTTTTTGTCATAAATACAGATGGATATACTATGTGCTCGCATCATACAATAACAAAAACATATTTACAAATTATATTCAATCAAACTTTAACTCATATCTACGTGACGATTTCAATCACCAATGATGACGAGATCTTTACCAGTTTTGCATAAACCGTAACCATGGCAATCATAGCCTGCGTTTACATGTTTTTCGGATTGAAATCACAAAGAATGAGTATATGATCTTTAATGAATATGCATCATCGTCGTCAGAACATCATCCACCAGAGGCTCAAGAGTTCTTTTGGACCAGCCCGGAGAGCCAAGAGAAAACTCTTGTGCGAAAAATAGGATAGGTGGCATTCGGCTTTGGCGTAAAACAATATCGTCGTTTTGTTTTCTTGTTGCCCCTTAGAAGCTCGAAATCCCTTTACATTTAGGGAAGGGCTTCTGCCAACAATGAAAGATCGAGAGCGACGCCCTGAGGACGTTTCCACCTGATCTACCTTCATGATGTTACCTGCGTAACAATAATCAAAATGGTTGCAATCATACCAATAAGATAGATAAACATGAAGATTCTATCAACTACCAAAGCCACTTGCTTCCATTCATTATGGCATTTCTCCTCGTTGTCTTTTCGTTTCTGAGTCTCTTTCAGGAATCGGAAATCCTCGTGGATCTTCCGCAAGAGGTTGATTTCCCGCATGCGCATAGAGTTAGAAGAGCTTCGCGTGTGCGTGGAGACTGGTTGCGAACACGGCCTCGAATGTCTGTCGTTGCGATCCAACCTAATGCCGCTACCGCCGTTGCTGTTGGAATCAATGTCCCGGTGCTCTTCCCAGTAGTTCCCGTCATACGAATCCATCTCGTAGTGGTTGAGGAGCCGCGTCCCCTGGCACTGCTGGGACTTTCGGCTCCGGTAGTATATTTCTTGGTTGAAAGATGTCTTCCTCATGAGAACTACCTTGCCGACACGTCCAAGGACGATCTTTCGCAACCAGGGTGGTACAGGACTTGTTTCGGGTCCACGATGGTGCAGATTGAGTACTACGACCGACATCGCCAGCGATAGAGATACCATTACCATGGTAACAGCGTAGTAAATAGCTAATATAGTGAGACAAACAAGAAGATTGGTACAATTATTTCACTGGTCCATTATTTAGTTTTGATGCTTAGGCCTCCGCATAATAATGAAATAAGAGAGGCATTGCTTTGAATATCATTGCTTTGTTGATGGGGAACGTGTACCATGATTTTATCAAGACATGAAGTGGCTCTCGTATCACATGGGGAGGTGTCAATCCGCTTTCTGCTATACTCTCCACCCAGGTAGGATGCAAAAGTAAATGCAGTATGGCCCAGCATTTTTGTGACTTTTACTATAATTTTTTTTTCCATTTCTTTGGACAAAGTATACAAAGAACCAAAGATTAATAGATATTTTCACACAGAAACGTAAGAGAGGTGTCTAATAGTAGGGCAGAAATACACATATTCCAACATCAATGAAATACTGCCAAAACAACAAGAACCAGAAAATAAAGGCACTTGGATAATGTTAAGTGTAAGTAAGTCGCTTCCTCTGTCATAGCTGCCGCCAACTTACCAATGATAGGCACAGCACCAGATGGTGGTAGAAGCTCAGCAACAAGCAATAAGAAGACAGTCAAAGACAGCAGAACTGTGATCCCAAGGCTCACTTTTTCCCCGGACTCTGGAGGCAGGAAGAAACTCAGGAAGGTGGTGGCAGAGATGAGGGTACAGGGCATAATCAGGTTGAAGACGAAGTAGGTTGGGATACGACGGAGGAAGACAGAGTATTCGACGTAACTGTAGAGGATCGGTTCATCATCCAGGTAGATTTGATAAGGTTCTTTGTGCGCGCCGGCGTGGAAGGACGTAATCTCCCACTCACTGGAACTCCGCAGGTACTTCTCAGCAGAACCTGTGACAGAAGGTGAACATAACGGGTTTTCATTGCGTTAGTGATTGCAGGAATTCGCTTGATAACAATAGAAGACATCGTGTGCAGTTGGTGTTACCAAAGATATAAATTATTGAATTTCATCCGAGTATATGTAGGCCTATTCATTAATTTGTATAACAATTAAAATATATAAATGAAAAGGCAACATTAATGGGGAAGTAAATTAACATCGCTGATTATTCCAACATAAAGACTAATATAGTTTGTTTGATATAAACCATCAAAAACCAAGACTGAAGACCGACAATGGCAGAATTCATTTCGATTTACGTAAGAAATGTAATTCATCAATTCTGTATGGCGTCATTGACCATCTTTATCCCTCTTAATCTTGGCTCTAGTCGCTAGAGCGCTCCCAAATCCTCGCTTTCTCTGCAAACCATTAATAACTGACTTCATAATGCAGTCATTGATCCTTCTAATATCAAACAGTCCTTACAATTAATCCCACCTGATGTTCAAAGTTCTTGTTAATGCCTTGGAAAATTATTTTTCTTTTCTCATGTATGTTTTAATTATTTTGCTTTTTGTGCATTAAAATGTTTTCATGCCAATTATTTTGTTTATTGAAAATTGTATATATAACTGTCTGTATTGTCAACCCCCTAACCCCCTAAACACTCTAAAGTCAGATCAACTTTGGCGCCTTTATTCAGCAAGAAGTTCATTCTCCGTTACTTCTTATCTCCATTGGTTTTATTTGTGACAAAATAAGAAAGATCTCTTTAAGCCGATCTGAAACCATGGAAACAGTAGCTGAACGAGGTTGGGCCTAATTTGTGTTAGCTTCCAAGATTTGGGGTATGGAAGAGGGAGTTGGGTAGGACTAGAGTAGGTTGATTTTCCGTTGCATATTACTGGTTTTAATCATTTACTATTTGTCTGTTTATGACAATTACCACAAGGATTTCATATCTTCTCGTGGTCAACTGGTCAAAGCAAACCAAGGGTTTCACGGACACTGATGTTTTAGTAAACCATCAACTAAAGTTTGCTAGTGATGCAAACCTTTCAGAGACCACGCCCCTGTCGTAGTAGCGTCTGAATTTGTTTCTTTCTACTCGGTCTGACTAATAAATTCAACTACTACTTCACGTGACTAACAATTTACACCTTTATACTGACCCTTTACACGCGAATAGAGAAACAAAATCATCAAAATCATCATTGTTAATTAAATCATCCATCGCATCATCTGATTATCACCGAAATTAATCAAATTTGAGCGAGAGCGTCGTGTCTTCTGATATCAACACACTCTGTACTGTCGGTAGAGTATCCGAAATGTGAACGTTTAACCAAGTATGTATGGGAATGGCATAAATACACTCTAAATCTAATGGATTTAAAGTAAATCCAGATCGGCTGTGAAGAGTGACCAGCCGAATTTCTGATTTATCTTTAGTCTTTTAAGCCTCTAAAGATTTTAATTCAAATCTTTTATCTTTATAATAAAATCCACAAGTTTTAAATCTGGCTGGTCACTATTTACAGCCTATCGCGATTTATTTTTAATCCTCGGAGTTTAGAGTGTGAGCACCCATGTGGATGTGTTCTTTCTTTTTGCGTTTTTTATTAGATACTAATCTAGACTTAGATTTACTAAAAATAAATGCGTTTCAATAAATAGCTTATCATATTAATTGGAGCCGTCTTGGAAACCCCCGCCCCTAACAATAATAATAAATGAATAAAATAAAGTAAAATGAAATAAAGTGAATGACCCTTTTTCTACCACCTTTATCGTCTTGGTCAGCATGGTCAGTTTGAGGAAAAATCAAGTCACCATTCTTGATCGATGATAAAAAGTATAGAATATTGTAAGCAAACGTACCTGTTCCGTTAAGCATAATCTCATTAGCGCCATGTTGCCAAGGGCCAAAGGTCACAGTACATTTCTGCACATCAAATGGAAAGTTTGTGACGTCCATGGTACAGTGTGTCTTGATGATAGTGGGTGATTGCCAGACTACTTTCCCTGTGTGGTATACACTGCATATTGAATGGGCTGCGTAGTCTTCATATCTACTCCCAGCACTAAAATAACGGATAATGAAACATAATTAGTACGAAGATCAGTTAAGATCCATATACATGTAACATTTTCACTCGATGTTTGTTTGGTCTAATCGGTTACAGAGACGTGCGATAGAAGGGCAACCAATATTAAAGCAACAAACAATCCCATCGTTAATCTGAACCTTGGTCTTTATTCCTCAAAGGGGGATTATTACTCATATCAAAGTTTATTTCATATTTCAGTTATTGTATATAAGAATTTTATACATAAATATTGCATTCCTGAATTTTCACTAAAAAATTAATATGGATTTTATTAATAATGATCTTTCCTTTGCTTAATTATCAGGAATCATATCTTGGTATCAATGAACAGCCATGGTGAAAAGCATTGATTGGGTATCTTACTTGTTATACAGCCATAGGTCCGGCATCCACACCTCGTCCCTTGTAATCTTGAAGTTATTAACGCTGTTATACATGGAAGGTTCCCATACCAGATAGTCATCGTGCCATCTCTGTAAAAGAATGAAAAATGCAAGTGGTAAAAGGATAAATGATAGATTTTTAGGGGATTCGACACTGGCGTAAATATTCGACGTGTGGCCCCCCCCCCAAAAAAAAAAAAAAAGTTAAAACAGGTCAGGAAAATGTGTAATATGTTATTTATTTTCTGAAATATTATGGCAAAAGCTGTCTAAAAATTAGATTTCGCTTTTGCTCCCTCATTTTTGGGCTCATTTGGCCACTTCTTTCTATGGAGAGGCAAAATATTAATGAAAAACTACATGAAGGCAATATAGGCCTACGTTCCCTAAAAGGAGAACCATTGTCTCCATGTGTTTCCAAAACTTCAAGATTTATATTCAAATCGAATCTGCGATGAGATCAAGTGAATCTTCCATTTACGTGTCGATCAAAATTGCAGTGACAGCCAAGACTCGACAGCTGTAGCTATGTCATCTGTATTTACACAGGGTACGCAGGGGCAGATACTTGATTTAGTAAATTGAAAAACATATACTGATACATGCAAAGACAACATTTATATGGTCTGAATAATTTATTTGATCTGACTGCTGTTTTTTTTTCACTTTAATTTTATGAACTGTCTATAAATATACTCGACGTGGATTGAGTGAGTGAGAGAGAGAGAAACTGAGGTAGTAGAAGTAAAAAGACAATATATATGCACAACCATACCGAAAATACGACAAACGTGTACATGGATACAAATTAAATTGAATCAATGCTACATTTATTAGTGCCAGGCACGACGCTACCAATAAAAATAACAGTGTACAAAATTTTTTAAAATACCATCTGATTAGTTTTTTTTTGCACGGATAGCCCCCCCCCCCCAGCCCTCACTATTGAAACCGTTCCACAGCCCCTAGCCGAAGTATGCATCTAACAAAATTCATAAATACACAAATAACACACAAACACATGAATAATCTAAATGATAATGACTTCACACTCATAACGATGGTATAAATAATTGACAAAAAGAAACGGCAGAGTTTGATAAGATTAGGGTTAGAATGGGAGATAGACAGACGGACAGAATTGGCGGATGGAAAAAGGAGGAAACAACAAAGAAAGACCGCTGATATATCAGAGGTGGAAAAGGATGGAGGAAAATGCCAGGATCTCATCCCTTCGCAACCTCAAGAGAAAAACGCTCCAACTACTCAACATGATTTAACTAAAGTTGCCAAGGGCTATTATCTTCCGTCTCGTTTCATTCGGATCATACGCAACGTCAATTTTGATTGATATCTCATGAATAAAGTTTCTTTGGAAGTATTGCAGTGAAATATCCCGCAGGAAACGAAGTATATGAGACATGTGCTAATGCCTATAGCTATGTGGTCTACGGGAATATTTAGGCTTAATACCTGGAACATCCCACAGGAGTCATAAAGAAAGGCTAATCTCACATTTTATGTTAAAGTTGAAGTGAATGGGGAAATACAACCCGTATATAATTCATGGAAATTCCACAACGACTTGATGGTTAAACTAGTCCATTTTTTGGACAGTCAATACGCCATTTTACCACCACATGCATGCACGAACGTAGCTAAGATTCGTTTTGTTTGCTTTGGTTTGGTTATTATTATTTGAAATCAAAGGATACGAATTTTTTTTATCTTAACATCGCATAAATGGATTACAGTCTTGAAAAAAGTAACAATAATCAGATCCCTCAATCCCCTCACCTTTATGTTTTCAGTCAGGCGCCTATTAGATTATTCGCACACGGGACCCTCTTTGCTTGTGAAAATATGGAGATCATTTGAAAAAAATCCTAATTCTACTGTACACTATGTAATTTAGTTGGTGTACGCTATTGAACATGACGGTAAATAATGACTATACTACATTTTGAAGTTGCATTTTTATTCACACCATAATTACCCCCTCAGCGACCTACATGTAAGACTTTGTGTGCGCATGCGTGTTTAGCTTTCAAATTCATTAGCATCCTCTGTAATCAAATCTCTGAAAATTGGTCAAAATTTCCTATTCTGACTTGTATATCCGCACCAAATATCAACCAACTGGGATTCAAAAGTGTTTTCATATCTAATGATGATTTTCAATGTGCTGTTCATTTATTGTTGATGATGATGATTATTATCATTTTTTTCACTATTCTCACTATGATTATAATTTTCATTATTGCGGTTATTATTATTATCATTATAATAATTATAATAATTAGCATCATCATAATTATCATTATTACCAAATGACGATATTGGAAAATAATAATAAACATCAGTGTTGACAATACGTGGGGGAATATTCTTCTAAAAGGGGTTTACAATCCTAGGTCTGAAATTAATAAATTAGTTTGTCGTGACAGATGGTTAATTTTCTTTTTTGATATTAAGTTTTTTTCCAGGGTCCTTTCTCTTTTTCATCTGACTTCTAGGAAGAGCAGAGCTATTATATCAAAGGCTCTGAATAAGTTATACCATCCGTATCCCCTTATATTTGTTTTTATATCATATTAATACTCGCAACTATTTTATTTTGTGTACACTGTACATTGTTTTTTTTTATGATAATTTTGATACAGTAAATAGAACCGATCGAAAGCAAGATCCCTCGCAGCAATAATATAAAGAATTTAGAGTTATCATTGATAATATAATCATTGTTTCCGGTGCTTTTACATGTCAATTATGAAGCGGTTTACGTTTGTGTGTGTCTTGCGTGTGGGTATTTGTGTATAGGATTCTCCTACGAACAAAAGTGATTATGTACGTCGTGTATTGCAAAAAGATTGGAAGAAATATTTTAATGAGCACTGACTAATCTAGGTCAGGGTTGTATAGCTTTGAAAGAGAAAGCATGTAACATGTCTTAATTGATAGCCACTTCTTAAAGACACAGTTGGGTTTGTTCTTTTTTAATAACGGGTTGATCGTCTTCGATGTGTTGATGTCAGTAAGAATGATGTTGAGATACTTCGTGCTGACGTTAAATGTAATTATTACTATTCTATGACGTCACCTGTGCCTAAACGCAAAAGACGAACTTCATTACTGTAGCCCATATATATATTCGATCTGCTTTGATCACGATACTCTTATATATTCAGATCTTAATGCATGGTGATTTCACGGTCCAAATCAATGGTCAGTTTTCATTAAGCAATTCGTTATTATGGCAATGCATTTCCTGACGCTTGTCATGTTTTTTGTTTCCACGTAATCTATGATTTTACAAAAAATGAAATCACAATGCCTGATGTCCATTATATATTTTCATACATAACCTAAGAATGAAATAGCAAATTCAAATAATAAAAATCCTAATTACTGTACCAAAATCAACATGATTTTGATGAAACCGTGTGATTAGCGAATAATGAGGATGATACTTTCTAAGTTATTTTTCAAAGCCAATAAAATTGGAGCAAGTGTGAACATTTATCTGAAGACTTAAGTGATTCTTTTAAATTACTTTATTTCAACTCAATACTGGTCACTTTCTTGTACATTGTAGTAAAAACCCCAAAGCCCAAATCCACATCTTAAGACATCAGACATGTATCATCGAACTCTACCAATATTTCAATACTATGGGCAGGACGGGTGCTCACATGCTAATCGTTCGTAACTGGGTAATCAATAAACATCCGCAACTTGTCTCAGAATAAATACGAGTATGTTAATTCACTGGCACGGTGGTGAAGTTGATAGGGGCTACCGTTCGCAACAAGATGATAATTTGAAGAGAAAAAAAACGCATGCATTAAATCATGATGGCTACGAGACTTCTCTTGACCCACGGTGCTTTATTGGAACCTTTCAGATTCTTTAAAATACATAGAAAAGTGTAAACTGGAGAGGGGGATCTACACGAAACACTCTTGGGGCTCTTGATATAAAGTAACTTTTTTATTGTTATTCCATTGTCTTATGATATGATATAAATCAACAAGTTGAATAAATTGCACTTCGATGGGGTATTTTGGTACATAATCATGTAAGTTGGTCTATAAATTTTCATAAATGATTTAACTATAAGTAATTCATTACTTGATTACAGTTCACAGAACCGTTTCTACAAATATATATTAAGATGATTTCATTCTCATTCGTCTACTTTGCAAAACATATTTTTATCTATCTACAGTCAAATTTTGTTTTCAAAAACAAAATTAAATCAGAATTGACACCATACACTGTATAGTTACAGTAAATAGAAGACCTCGGCCCGTATTCTGAAGTCAGGTTTAACTTTGGCCATGGTCTAACTCTTGGGCTAAAATTATGGGAAGCCAAAAGTGTCAAAATTCTTATTAATTTGTGTGCTTTCTTATGTTTACTGTGCGCTTTCCTGATTCATAGATGGTGAAGACAATCATCTATTTATACTTCCTTGACAATTATGAATTATTTGAGAGCCAAATGAGCTGAAATATTATATCTCTATACTGTTAGTGATTTATGTAACAATTGGCTATCCATACTTAAACCACAACTTTAAACCTGAGTTTAAGATAAACCCGACTTCAGAATACCGGCCCTGGAGTTCAATATGAATTCGAAATGGTGGAAACCCCATCTTATTTGACAATATCGGACGTCCGATGTTTAGTATTCTAGGATCGTCTTGTGTATGGCTTGCGTCATTCCTATCTATTTGGGGAAAAAAATTCGGCAGGTTGTGCTTAGTAAAGTCCAATTTCATTTTGATGGACTTTACTATCTCCTTGTTTTGTTGATGTTGATATGTTTTTATTTTACTGATTTATTTCATTCGAAATAATCTTTCTAGCACGTTAAGTTATTTTGTTTCCAATCAAACATCAGATTATGCGAATAATTATTTATTCATCTGTTTTTATATATTGCAATACTCATGTTTTTAATGGTGGTAAGTCAAGGATACAACTCACTTCTGAATCATATATATTAGGATACTATTGTTACTTATTTATATAGGATATGGTGATGCAATTGCACTTATTGCTAGAATAAGGAGAACGAAACTCAAAGTTACTGCTTGTCTTGAACTTATACATCACGGATATTTGGCTCTGTGCGACATCTAATTTGATCTGTCGGCAAATATCCGGTGAACTTTTTAGCTACTCTCTTGAGCCAACATTCAATTTATCAAACTCGTCCAACGAAATCATGTCGTGAAGAGTTCAATTTTAACATTTCGTATTGTGGTAAGTAAGTTTAACAACAACAACAAATGGAAAACGTACAATTAAAGATTTGAGATTTGATTGCTATCATTTTTCATTTGAAATCATCATACATATTAATTGGGCTTTTCACTTCTACATTGTACGTAAATAAAGTAACAATGACCGGTCCGATCTCCCAACTAAATTTTTAACCTTTCATAAACTTGTCTTAAAGGGGGGGGGGGCATTGCGAAACGTCAGTGGACTTTTCCAATATTATTAGGCTTACATTTGGCAGAATATTTCATGATTTGATTTTGTTTACACGAGTTTTTTTTTTTTTTTTGAGGTAAGAACACAAGAGGGGATTTCCTGTAAAATTGTATAAAAATATTATTATTTTGTTATTGATGTAATTAAAATTGTAAGATAATCAAAACATACCAAGAAATCATTAAGAATGGCACTCCAAACCAGGACCCCAATGCAGAAAAGTTAACATTAAGGTAACTTTGCCATCCAATGGTAACTTACATGTACATGGAATCCTTGATTCTGATTGGCTGTTGATTAGCGTTACCATGGTAGTTACCATTGGGTGAAAAAGTTACCGTGATGGAAGCTTGTAAGCATTGGCGGCGGAAGCCCAAAAAAATTAGGGGGAGTCTACCTGAAATTTTGTGATGGACACATGTTAAAAAAAATTGACAAGCAAAAGAAAAAAAAAGTCATCAACCTAAATTTTAGGGGGGAGGAAGCAGGAAACAAATTGACAAGCAAAAAAAAAAGAAAAAAAAAGTTATCAGCTAAAAATTTAGGGGAGGATCGTCCCCCTTCATTTTTTTTTTTGGGGGGGGGCCCCCCCCCCCCCCTCCCCCGCTTCGGCCGCCTATGCTTTTAAGCACCGGGGCCCTGGTAGGTGTTTCATAAAGCCAAGAGCGACTTTATACTGGAACGACTGGTGAATCTAATGGTGAATATCATTTACCACGAGATACATGTAGGATCACCAGTCGTTCTAACGTGACAGTAACTTACGAACAGCTCTACAGAAGCCTGTTGAATATAACTTTTTGCCTGAGAAAATTCTGGTAAAAACTGAAAACTAAGGTTAGTCTGATTTCCGCCATTGACTTTAGCACAGGCCAAAAACTCCGGTAAAAACAACCTGAGTTTTCTCAGGTAAAAAGTTTTATGCAACGGGCCCCGGGATACATCACATGGCACAAGAATGGACAATAAGTCGCGCGTAAGATCATTCGCAAAACATTCCGAACAGCTGTATAAACCACTCACATGTGAAAGAGCTAATCAGGTCCCTAATCACTCTCCTCTCAGAGTGAGACGAGGGGCCAGTCTTTTTGGAGTGGGATTTACATCTAGTGAGAGTGCATTATTCCAGAGTGAAAATGTCAATTTTCAGACATTATCGCTCCAGAAGGAGCTATAGTGGGTGTGACATCTTTTGAGAGTGCATTTTCACTCCAGAAGGAGCTCTTATGCACTTTCAAAAGACTATTCATTTCATTCTAGAACAAACAAAAATGCATCTTGTTTTTTACCCATCTGACGACTTTCAGTTTAATTCACTGATTGCAATATTGTATGGTCTTTTTTATCACCTCCTCACTTTGTCGCATATTTTCCATTAACTTGTTCACCGAATACGAAGCTCTGTCCCTGGATGTTCATTACGACACCGCCTCTTATGAAAAGGATTTCTATAGTGGAGCGTTGTGGCCCAGTGAATAAGTCTTCTGACTATGAAACAGAGGGTCGTGGGTTCGAATCCCAGCCATGGCGTAATTTCCGTCGGCAAGAAATTTATCCACATTGTGCTGTACTCCACCCAGGCGAGGTGAATGCGTTCCCGGCAGAATTGATGCCTTGAATGCATGAGCGCTGAAAGGCAGCTCGAGCTAAAGCCGGGGTAATAATAATAATAACATCGCGCCTCGGAATGGAAAATTTCTAGATAGATGGAGCTATATAAATGCTTATTATTATTAGTAGTAGTAGTATAAATATTATTATCATTATTATTATATTAATTCAAACACTTACCATGGTCAACCAGGCGTTGATTTTAAAAGTCTCCAGTCGTTCATCCTGTTAAAATCAGTAATTCGGAGAAGTTTTTACAGTAAATGGAAAATAATCTTAACACATTAAAGCTGCACAATAATGATATAAAGTCGCATTTTTCCATTAACATTCAATATTTCTTATCAGAGATATTTCGAAACTTGCTATCTTAAAGCATTTTTACCCTTTAATTTAATATGTGAAATGAAAAAAAAGAAAGAAAGTGTAGAGATACACTGTTGGTTGTAATTTTACGATAATGAGATCATTAATAAGCTCTTAAAAACGGAATATGCTCTGGAATTCTTTATTTCTAGTTATTAAAATGAATAGTCTATCGTTGATTCCATTGTTGAAAATGGAATCAAGTGTTAACTTTATTGGACGGTGTTTTTCTACAAGAGTATGAAAACATATAAATGCAATTTAGAGAAATTCTTCAAAGAATTAAGTTTGATTTAAATTTAATCTTTAGTAGAGCGACACGTTCAATGCGTTATAGTAAACCACCCATCATAACATCTAGTGATTTGACTGCAAGCATACTGATTTTTTAGTAAAACTTTATTATTTGTTAAACTTTATTATTTGTTAACACCCCCCCCCCCAATATTCCCGCGAAGTAGATAAATTACGATTGGAGAATATTTCCATATCTTACCACATCCAGGACCTGGGCAACGAAAAATTGCATCTCGACGAGGGTTGTTTGGGAGATATTTTTGACCGGTCGAATCGACTTGTCGTATCGACCGTTCGAAAACAGATCCGAACGAAGATTCATATGGTCACGTGACCCCGAGGCTCCTGTAGAGTGGAAGAGATAAAAAGGAAAGGGTATACAACAGTCAGCTGTGTTGATACCATGGGGAGTTAAATATGGGTGTTTAAAGGGAAGGTATGTCGGTTACTTTCTTTCTTTATGGAGTATGATAAAAGAAAATTTTTCATCTTGATTAATCCCCATCCCCTCTCTTTCCGCTTGTTTCTTTCTCTCTATCTCCTGTCAAAACCTGAATGCAACATTAACCGTGTTAGCAGTTGATTACAAACTGTGAATAAGAATAAACAATTTTACCACCACCCTACCAAATGGGAAACAATATTGAGAACATATAGTAGGCAGATAGTTCTCCACGGATATTTTGCAGGTCTAAGACAAGGCCTACCAAATATCTAATATTTATATGATTTTCCACTATGACAGTTCATTTTCACCCCCTCGTTTAATACAACAAAAATGTAAGCTGTGCCTCTGGTTGCGCTTTTGGTAAATGCGCAACTCGACATTTTCAACGTATTCCCTTGGGAAATATCTTGGGGAGATATCTTACAGGCCGTCATTTACGTCACAAATTAGCGTTGATAGTAAAAACTATTATGGCATGCATGGTCTCAACCAAAGACGCTTAAATGTGTAAACTTCGAATGCACTATTGGGAAGTCATACCAACAATGGGGGAATCAAAACCTCCTTAAATTCTGTTCTGCATAGAAACGGTAACGTTGTCTACTTATAGGCTTACACATTTTTGTTCTATTTCAGAAATTTGTGTGCCTCATTATTGTAATAACTTTAAGTGATTGCGTTGCCACTGGTTGCGTTTCATTGTGATTAAGTGCGCCACCCGTTTCACTCGCATTGTCCCGGGGGAAATCTCGGGAGAATATCTCACATCCCGTCACTTACCAGGCCTACGCCAATTATTAGCATGGATTAGGGAAATCTGTTGATACACTTGCTACCGATGAAACCCTTATACCTCGGGTGCACTTAGAGAATGTATTGTGTTTGTGGCACAATATTTATGCATAAAAGTTGTATTTAAACCAAGTCTATATAGTTAATAGTGTTTCATAACGTAATATAGCTGTGCGAGAATTACTTGAATATGCATTCATAATATTTATTCAACATTTATGATCACATAAATCTAGTAATTATCTAAACAATTGCTCCTTGGCAGTACACGGTTTCTTGAAGCAAATACGAACCAATTAGTATCGCGTTTTCCCTTTATTGGGATTATCCCAGTAGCTAGAATATTTTTTTTATAAGGATGTTATATCCCTTTGAAGGTTGTTTAGACGGATTATGGTCTTAAGCGAGCGAGAATATCGGATGGCATCTTTGGAAATGTGAAAGTTCATTCTCGCCGCCCGACCGCTTTCATTGCTATAAGGCTTACTATTCTAAGATGGATGATGGGAGCGTTACTACGTTACCACGACAATAACGATCTAACTTAAGAGAAAACATTGCTACATTTCATTTCCATCATCTTTTTTTTCATTCACTTTGTATACCCCCGTCCTTCTTGGATAAGGGAAGGCATGGGACCCCTTGAGATTGACAAGTGCCATCGTGTAGAGAAAGGGAAGTGGATGAGGAGTCTAAGCTCCGTTGGTTGTTACGTGAGTCGAATCAGCAACTGGTACGACATGGGTTCATCTAGAAGATTGCGAGTGGGGGTCACGTGTGTAAGGAGGTTAATTTCGGTAAATGGCACATTTCTGTAAACTACCCACTTGGGAACCTCGTGAAACAAATTCATAATATAATCCTCGTACACACAACACATACATACAAATATCTAAACGTTACGGTGCGAATCGAAATATTCAAGAAATGTGTTTTACAGTTTTGTGTTGCTAGAAATTTGGACAACCGTGGATCTCACGAAATGTTACCTTATTGCGACTAATCATCATGATCAGTGTGGACTGAGTACTTTTCAACTGTAATCCTATATGCAAATGCATACATGTGTTTGCTGCCGGTCCTCCCCACATAGAAAAAAAATCAGCCTTCGTGCAGAGCTATCAAGATACATACGACCAAGTAATCAGATACAAAGTAACAAATTTGAAGATGCAGCTTAGTTACTTTGACGCGCTGATTTTTTTTTCATCTGCCTTCTCACCATCCCTTCATTACGTCATTGCATTCCCCGCGTCTATAATCCCTTAATTATTTTTGTTTTTTGCTGTATGATGATGATCATCATTATCATCATCATCATCATTATCATCATTATCATTATCATCATCATCATCATCATCATCATTATTATCATCATCATCAAGTTTCAACTTGTTCACTTTCATCGTGTACTTTTTCCATCTTTAACTTCGTAAAGGCATTTGACAGCTGTTTCAGTGAATCTATGGATTGCGGTGTTCCTTGCATTTATATTCTCCAAATGATCGCTATTTCCAACACTCCGATGCGGAACTTTCTTGATTTATTTATCTATACATTCATACATTTTGAATTGACGTTAGAAAGGTTCAGCAAAATAAAAGAACGGATGCATGCAGCCCCCGGATATAGCTTAAATAAGTTAGGACTATACGGATAATGTGAGGATCTAAATGCATGGAAAGGAATATTTGGAAGAAGTACTGAGCGGAAATTTGAAATACGGTGTAACTAAAGGCATGTCAGGGGTGTTAAATTTTAAGGTTTTCTTCCAACTTCAGTTTCCACGATATGAAATTATTTTATTTGTCAATGCAATACAATAGCCAAAAGTGGGTGTTGGCAAAGGTATATGCTACAAATTATGAATGAAACTCTTCGATGAACCAAGCACACTCAGAATTCCACGGCCAAACGTGCCAAAGGACATGAAGGATAGCATCATGCATTCAGGTGTGCATCCAAGAGTAAAGACCGCCTCAATCAAAGATAGCCGGAGGGTATAATTCCATTAATGAACGTTTGAATGTAATATCTTGAAATTTGGAGAATACCCCTGATTAATCACACATACACTTCATCGTTCCTTATTTTCTTCGTTCACGTCGTTTAGAGAGTTAATAATCACATTGAGATAACTTCGCCCATTCGAATATTGAAACTCTTTCATAAAAAAGGTATATTTTACGTGCTACACATAAGGATGGCATGAAAAAGGTGTAAGAGAGATCCCTTTAAAAGCCATTCGTCTCATAAAAAAATGCCATTTTGGAATTGGATTCTTTTAAGACCAGGTTATGAGAAAGCCCAAACTTAATAGAAAAGCACTTAGAAGAAAGCGAGTGATGACGAAATAGGCAGGCATAAACTGAATCAAATAGACGTAAAATATGAGGAAATTTGAACTGTTCGGCATTGTCACACATCACCGACAATGCTGTCGATAGCAGTTCGAAACATCTTGCTATTTATTTTCAGAAAGAAATTCATGTGAGAACCTGGAGAAGACATTTGAAAAATTAAATTGGATAGGAGTCCCCAGATTTTATTCGCCTAAGACTTATAAAGGGAATTAGAGCCATCTTGCATTGGGCCTAATTCTATTTAGCATGTTCATTTGCTAATAGATCTGATTTTCAGCCTTCAGAGGCCGAATTCATATTGTGTATTCAATTATTCATCGAAGCATTGAAGACTAAAACACGTGATAAACTTAAGGCCCACTTTTTAAAAGAAGAATTCCGACAGAGACAATGCATGCACACTAAGAATTTAAAACAATTAAATGAATATCAGTGACTGCGCATGCTGCACGATATTATATGAAGGGTGTTCTTTATGTTTGTTTTTAAGGGTTGCTGATGAAATATAATGTGAGAGTTACACCAACATGCAGTTCTCGCCGCGTCAAAGAAAAATAGCCATGACGCAGTGGGAACTGCTTCAACGTACTGAGAGCGTAGCGGGAGCGCCGTCTGGACAGTGCGCAGTAATGACGCAGTAAGGACCCAATAACACCTTCACCAATGTAGCGTAGACCGAGAGGGCACGGGAAGAACGTTGCAACATATGTGTCCATGTCTACTGCACTGCTACTACGCGACCATCACACACACCCAGTAGACGCTACGTTCAAATATAACAAGGTACAATCTACTGGAAGTAGTCAACGTAGCGGGAACATAGCATAGACCGCTTTTGCGCGCAACGTAAACCTAGTGGGAACTTCACAAGGACCTGGCGCGGACGTAACATTTTTTTTGTAGAAAATCAACTGAAGCTGGCACCAGGTGCTTCGAAATTTCAACAACGTAGCGAGAACTTCATCTGATGTATAGGACAAAGTGACAACTGAATGTGCGTGGCGGCCGTGCAGTAGACTTGGTCAGAGTTGTTGCTGATTCTTTACCCCCATTACACCAACACTACGTCCATGCAGCTCTCGCTACGTCAAAGAAAAATGGCCACGACTTAGTGGGAACTGCTGCAGCGTACTGAGAGCGTAGCGAGAACTGTTATTGACGTGGCATAGTCTGCATGACCTCCGGAGACAAATTTTTCGCTACGTGGACTTTGAACATGTCCAAAGTCCGCGTAGTGGAAGCGCCGTCTGAACCGAGCGTAGTAATGACGCAGTAAAGACCTACCAACAGCTTCATAGACGTAGCGGACACCAAAAGAACGTGGCAACAACTCTGTCCATGTCTACGTTCAGCCACACCTTATCATTATTTTTTTTTTTAATTTGTTTTTGTCTATGTTTTCAATCTTTTATTTTGATTACGATTTGTGTTATGTTAACTATTTCATTATACTCATTTTCTGTTATTTATTTATTTACTATGTATGTGTTCTGCTTTTCTTATCATGTTTATGTTTCTTTTATTCGTGGAGGGCTCCGTTGTAAACCAGTTTTTAACTGAACCGGACTACCCTCCACTGTTGTTTTTATCGATTTTTTGTTAAATAAAACATGAATACGAATACGAATAATACTGTACTGCCACTACGCGGCCACCACATAAACTCGGTTGGCTCTACGTCCAAATAGACGAAGGTACAGAAAGTCGCACAATCTGCTGGATGTAGTCAGAACGTAGCGGGAACCGTTTCGACGCAGCATGCACCGGCTCTGCGCGCAGAATGAACTTAGTGGGCACACCACACACGCAGCATAAACGTCACAATAACGTGGTGCAAAAGTAGCACGCACGCGACAATTTAACATCTTTCGAGAAATTCAAACAAAGTTGGCGCCACGTCCCAGGGTTTCTTCTGAACTTCAAAAACGTAGCGGAAACTTCGTCTGGTGTAATGGGGGTATTACCTTCCGCCACGTCTATGCTACGTCTTTGGAGCTGTTAGTGGGTCCTTGCTGCGTCGTTACTATGCACTGTTTAGACGGCGCTCCTGCTACGTGGGCTTTGGACAAGTTAAAAGTCCACGTATCGAAAAATGTGTCTCCGGAGATCATGCAGACTATGTCACGTCAATAGCAGTTCTCGCTACGCTCTCAGTACGTTGTAGCAGCTACCACTGCGTCATGGTCATTTTTCGTTGCGGTAGCGGTAACTGCATGGACTAGCGTTGGTGTAAAGGTTGGTGTCAATCTACATTCTGACCAACGAAAACGACTCCAAACAGACCGACTGTATAACATCGGTAATAACGACGGCGAGGGGCGTTGGCCCCTACTATTTCAGTCAAACGTGAAAATTAGTTTGATTGTAGTTGTAAGGATGTAAAGCTCTCCCACTTTCAACTCATCCGCCATGCATGCACAATTTCAAATTGTTCCACGGCCCCTGAGAACGTAATATCTCCGTCGGGCTGGGGTCTGTGTCGCCGTTGTGGTAGTATTATCATCTCATGTATAGATGGGCCTCTTTGTAGGGATTAACCTCCAGATATTGAAACCATTACAGTTCTAGACCATAATGGTGATTAGCCGCACAATTCGCTTAGAGTGATTGACGAAGGTAAGTCGGATTTAATTGAAACCTTATGAGACAGTACGAAGACAATGATAGAAGGAACTTAAAGAATAAAACGATGATCTTTCCCCTAATCCAGATCACTCTAGGAGTTCGTTACCTTTCTGTTTTATTCCATTTAACACAAATAATATGATTACTTCGATTTTCTCATGACATCTTGCTCATCTTAACATTACGAAATACGTTGAACAATACACACACGTAAATACCGACATGACTGCGGCAACATTGAACACAAACAAACGCATGCACTCCCACAATTATATCTTATCATGAATATAAATTATGCTCAAAAGAGTATCACTATACTTTCCTTCATATTCAAAGAATATCTAGATTTAAAGTCGATCCATTAGATTCGAGAGCTAATTCAATCGGTTACACGGGACAATAAAGTTCATCCCTGAAATTATACATTTTTTGGAGAAAATATAATATATAATTTTGTAAAATGAATGAGAGCTACAATGTATCTCCGCCATGAATTTTCGATCCGACCATCCAATTCGCGAGTGACGAGTATCAACTTCGATGGCATTGAAATAGGAAGATTACATTTGTGCACTCATCTATTTGCATAACTACGTATAATGATATTTAGCACCTAAAGCCCACCTACGTGCCTACAAGATTGCGATAGCAAATATTAAAATGACACCCGGCCATGAGATGTTACATTTAAGAAATTGTATTTTTCTAATGAAAGATTGGCATACTTAGTGTAGAGGGGAGGGGTCCAGGACGCCCGACTGACTGTTGTCAGACAGTATTTCAAAAACATAAAAGACGGAGAAAAGGGCAGAGGGAAATGGTGTATTTGCCCCCTTCGATCCGCCCATCCCCTTCTTCTCACACCCCTTGTTACCTTAGCCCTTTTATCATGTTTATAAAGGATGGTGGTCCACAGATACATATTCCAGTTTATGATTTTCCACCTAACATATTATAATTACAATGAAAAGTTGTTGACCCCAATACATGATGCGGAATGAGTTAACCCCATTATGAAATGTCCTAATGATTAATCTATCATGTATATTATTTGTACCACTCGTTCAAATTAAACATTTTCTTTTTAAGTTTAATTATGTTTCTGATCCGTTACCTTCAAATCTATTCTCCTTTAAAGTACACATTTGAGACTTTGTGGATAGAAATTCTGAATAGAGCAATAATTCACTGTATTTGATCCCTAGTAATGGCACATATTTTCATAGAGATAAAATAATTTTCATATGTATATTGTTTCTTTCCCACTTCCATTTCTTATTCAGTTTATTTGCTTTGGTTATTGTGTATACAGTTATTGGGCCATATCAAGGAGTTAACCTTTTGATTGTATCTGCCATGCATCCGTGGTCTTGCATGCGCCTTGCATTAATTTTAGTAAGCAAATATTAAGATACAGTAAAACATATTACATCGATGTTCGTTGATTATTGAAAAGGTTAAATTGTCAATACAGTTTTATAAATCAAACTCCAAGCGTTAAATGAATACGAATTGTGATTTTCTTTCGAAACTAATAAAAAGAAATGCTAATGGTGTTCTGTTTGTTACTCTGGCATATTGGGTTGACATACAGACTGTCAATACTATGAATACAAAGCACGTCATATATTTTGTGTCTTTGTGTCTTTTCGCCTTATGTTTTTAAAGAAAACAAGTGTTCTTTGTCAATTCTAAAAGAGCAACACTACGCCGAATTGCATAAAATATGTCGTGTAGTTATCAACCATATCGCGGAGTGTTCATCAGGTGGTTGGTCGAACCATAGGCAATGATATTCAGAGCGAGTCGCCAAAAATGATAAGGCGGCTGCCAAAATTCTTATCTTATCTGGAAAAGGCGTGGATAACGTATACCGCTAAACCTTTTCTTCTCCCATTAGAAAGAAAGGGCGCCCCATTGGCAAAGGGTACATAAGTCAACCGGTTGATACCCGGAATAAAATGAACTAAATTGAAAGGGAATGCCAACTCTGAAAATACCATTACCCGAACTCTTTGGCTTGGATAGAAAGGGGGGATATAAGAAGTATTCCTTAATCATGTCAGCGAAGTGTTATGCAAGACCTGATGCCAAAATGAACTCAATGAGCATATTATTGACTATAATCACTTAGACATAGATAAAGAATTACGTTACGCGATATTCTTTCTGCATGTTCCGTTTAAGGCTGATTTTATTATTTTCTATTATTATTTATTTATTCATATTTCACCAGGGTAGCTCATTCAACAAAAGTTGATCTTCCATGAGGCCCTGGATAACAAACATTGATACATTGTTAAGTAGAAGATCTTACTAAAATATTTAGATCATTCTGTTAATTCCTGTAAGAGATTATTTTTCAGAATAAAGATAAATGTTTAATTTTGGAATTTGACTGCTTTCGAACCCGAAACTAGATGTTGTGAAATGTCACATACTGCTCTGAGATTCAATGTATTCATCATTGTGAATGGCAAATCTTATATCTTACCTGTGCATGCTGAAGCCACAGACGAAATTGACTAACTTATTTTTCGCCGGCCTTTCTTTTCTGTTATTCACGTGAATGTGAACACATTCCTTTAATACATACATACATATTTTATAAGAGGAAATTTGAGACATAATATGTATACAGATTATCTGTCACGGAAAAATTTTGAACTATACTTTGTGTTAAGAAATGTTAAAATGGTACTGGCTGTTGTCGTGGGAAGGTGTAGGTTTAGGGCAAAGGCTCTAGCTGAAACTTACATACATGTACTTAGCTTATAAATATTATATGTCTGCGAAGGGTGTCATAAGGTACTAAACACATTGCATCTAATTGGTTCATATCAAAACAGTTAAAATCACCAAATTATTTGCTTCATGAAATGCCCTCCACGAGCCATTAAACAACCGATACGGGACTCTGATATTATGGCCCGTATTCTGAAGTCAGGTTTAACTTAGACCATGGTCTAACTCTGTGCCGAAATTATGGGAAGCCAAATGTTTCAAAATTTTGTTTACAGTGATTGCTTTTCATGTTTACTGTGGTCTTCACAAGTTCTTTAATGGTGAAGACAACTGTCATACTTATCCTTCCCAGGTAGTTAATAATATTTTGGGAATCAAATGAGATGATACACTGAACCGCTACTATCAGAGATTTATGTAACAACTGGCTTTCCATTGTTAAACCACCACTTAAAACCAGAGTTTAAATTAAACCCGGCTTCAGAATGCGGGTCTAAGTTAATCTAAATTCATACCTCCTGTAGCGTTAGAGTTGTTTGAAGAATTCTGTGTGGTATTTACGCTGTCTTGTGCTGAGACAGCAGGGATGGTCAGACAGACTAACAAAAGAAACATGATGAAAAACAACAAGCGATCGTGGGGCAGATCCTTGTTCATGCCGCCGAATCTCAAACTATAGTTCCTGATGACACAACTATGATCATATCATGTACAGTAGCCACAATGAGTTTAATACCATATCAACGGTGCCCAATGTCAATAACGGTTAGAGCGAGAGAAGAACATTGCCTTTTCCTCGTGATAAATCCAATAAATTATGTTGGTTCAAGAAAAAGAATCGGCTTTTGGAATAGGTTTTAGTGCGTTCTTCTGCAGATTCCCGGACATTCTGTCCATGTATAATCCGAAATGAATGATCCGTGTGTCCTATCCATATGTAACCCGACAATAATAATCCGCCTGTCACGAGTTTCTCTTCATGCTTCGTCACTCCCGAGGAAGATAGTACCATCATTAATAATTTAGTTTCCCTCTTTACATCCAAGGTATCTTCATTTCAAGTGTGCAGCCTATATAATTAAAGTAATGAAGCGGCTATATTGCGATGCAAACAGAATGCTCTATCATCATTAAATGGTTGGAGAAGACTACGCCGAAATTGGGATATTGGGTAAAGCAAAGTTTCTGTTTCACCATGCCGAAAATATTGCACATTGTCTAAAAGTCCGTACTTCACACCCCAACGGCACCTCTAGATAAGTCACGTGATGCTATCTTTGTTATATGACGTTTTCCACTGTAAACATCCTTTGCGAAACCTTGGAAGTTGGTAGCAGATTGATACATGTGAGTTATCACAACTTCATTTAGCCATAAATGGACGAATTGTTAAAAAGTGAACTCTTCCCGTGTAACGTTAACAAATGTTTATGTTTTAAGATGACACGCGAATACACGCTAGAAAGAATCGCCTCACATGGCAAAAATGCCATTATGGCATAGAAAAGGTGGAAGTAAACGTCCTAGCTGATGATGGGATATGAAATAGTAAAGCACGTAGCAGTTACTTATTCCAAACTTTTAGACTTCACAACATGCATCGCTACAACATGAGAGTGAAGGAAAAGATTACATAGATATCTATATTCACAGAATCTGCATGAGCTTAAGAAACATCATATTTCATAGTGCGGCCGACAACCCTGCTTAATATGTCCTGGTATATAATTCCACCGACGGAGCATTTAACCTTTCCCGCGCTTTGATGTATCGTCTGCACAGCGTGTGTGATATACTACCAACAATCTAGGCTCTTTTTTCTCTCTCTAACGGTCATGGCGCGCGTGTGTCGTCTACTCCTGCTGCCCCCCTCATGTGGAGATGCCCCATGCTGCTGGGGCTCTCTGCCGGCCTGATTCTAATTAATATTGTGACGAATCTCACTTCTCAAACGAAGGTTGGAGACCAAAGTTGAAGATGACCGTCTGTCTGTCGAATGGATTTATATCCATTTCTTCATATGCTAAGAGCTGTCTTGAATATTTAATTGATTTTTTTTTCATTTTCATATGGGCCTTCTACACTTGCGTAGGACGCACACACACATGTTGAAGTGGACATAGAAAACTGGTTATATGTAATAACCGGCAAACCTGTCGGTGTACGAGCCTCCGGATTTCTATTATTGATTTAGGCAAACGTTAATACTTTTTTAATTGATTTCCGCCTCCGTTTAAAGCACAAGAGATAAATTGCGATGTGCATGTGTTTCTAGCAATGAATTCCAACGGCGGGAATATGTATTTCGATAGGAGCAATTTCAAGATTGTAGACTCTTGCAAAATAATATTGTATTGTATTGTATTGAGGGAGAGTGGAAATACTCTCATTTATTTCTTTCAATCATTACATGTAAAAACATACAAATATCATACATTATTTTGAATATAAATATACAAATATATTCATGAAACATTAAGATGAGATTTGAAAAAAGAATGAAAGAAACAGGTATCCCCAAAAGCCTCAAAGGCTCGAAAAAAGGGAAATCTGTTCATTATTTTTTGTTAGATAACAACCGACAGGACCACATTTTGTTGTATTATTTACAAGCCAATATGGGGATCCAAGAGGGCTTACTTAAAAATCAATTTCTGTGACTTTAAATGTATTCAATATAATGACCATCATGTTCAAGATAATATGACAGTCACTATAGGAGGATTATGATGTTTTGAAAAAGCGTTTTGTAGAGTTGCATTCTGGTTATTCTTAACACGAGTGTCCTTTACTATCGCATCGCGGCTGACCTATCTCAAGTAGATGTAGATTGATTCTCTAATCATGTAGATCCCTACTATTCTGAGGTCTAACCCCCTCCTAAAGGTCAGTTTCCATCGTGTATCGACCATGTCGGCAAGGGAGTAGCGGCCTACGGCACCTCCCGTGGCACAAGGTCTCTGCTCCTCATCTTTCCTCTTCACAGGGTCATCTGAGGGAAGTTAAGCCCGCAGCAAAAGACAGATTGAGTATGTTAAACTGCATCGAATTACCCCCTAATCTGCCCTTATTGTGACATGTTGATCCAGTTCTTGCCCAATGAAAGATTCATGAAGCATCTAAGGTAATGAAATGCTTTCCTTGGATGTGAGGACTATGTCGGGTGTTGGTAGCTAACGAGATTGATGAGAGTCTTGGTAATGGTTCTGTTTGATTTTTTAACAAGAATACATAAAATAAATCATCCGACGAGAATTTCCTAATCGAATATCAATTCCAGTTTTCCGTCAGAACTATGCCCAGACACCAAAGAATTGTTTGTATGTAGCCGAAATGAAATGGTTCCATGTCTGTGAAAAAAAGACTTGTTGACAGTCCCGTTCTTAAGGCCTTTCAACTTTTCTGAGTCAATTTCAAATTTACCCGGGGGGGGGGGATTTCTGATGAAAATCAGGTGGGTGTTTCATAAAGCTGTTCATAAGTTAAGAGCGACTTTAAGAACGACTTGCGATCTTTTCTTGTGGTAAATGATGCATTGAATTGGCGGAATTTTGCGCGTAAAAAAGGTTCACCAGACGTTCTTAAAGTGGCTCTTAACTTACGAACAGCTTTATGAAACGGCCCCAGGATAGATTCATTCGAAAAAGGGTGTATTATATCATCATTTCTATGTGATACATTTTTTGGTCTAAAATACGAGATGGTCACACTCCTAACATGCCTAAGCTAAGCTGATAAGTGTGAAATTATATCGCAGCTGTCATGGAAATCATGGAAATGGGAAGGGTATTCAGTTGAATTGCATACCATTTTGTCATACACAGTTGCACTTCTGTGTTTTATAATCACCACGATGACGGATGTGTGTATATAACGGGTCACTGATTTATATCTGTGTCGTCAACCACTCCCATTCAACTGTACTCCAACCATTTCGCATCCCAACTATTCCAATTAGGTGCTCATCTTATCGATATTTTACACGTGGTTACAATTCGAAAATCAATAATGAAGCTTTCGCTTGCTAGATTGTTGTATGCCTTTGAATAGAAGGGTTTTCGCACAATTCATTACTTTTATTATCTGATCAGTAACACATTTTGTAAAAAATCTGAAGAACCTAACGTTACTTTAAGCAAAAGACACTTCCATAATCATGATAACCACTTAAGCCGTTTCTTAAATTCGAACTGATATGAAACAATGCGGCCATTATAGATCATAGTGCCATGATGATACATGCTAGTTCCTAGCTGCTTCTACTTGTTTTGCCCTTCTTCTTCCTGATGTTAATAGTTTCAATTTGTTGTGAGGCCTTAATTTGCTCCTCCAGTTTTGCTGTTTCCCTTTCCATCTCTTTCCTTCGGACATTTTATATTCTTTCAGCTATTGCTCCTTCACGTTCTCATGGCTTTCATTCAAATGATTCAGCTGTAAAGTTTTCTACCCATATGTTGGGCAGGTATTTCGACTTTGACATGACATTTGCTCCTGTGACCAATTGCTCCGGTCTTAATATCTCAGAAGGCATCGGATTAGAGCTAAAGGATTGTAATAGAGATTTTGGTCCAGAATAATGTATAGATTAGGATTGGGGTTTATTAGCTTAGTTAGGTTTTGTGTTTCGTTTAATCAGCAGACTTTTCATCGGAGCCATTGTCGCCGGAGCAAATGTCATGGAACCATTTCGACGCTGATTACACGTTCAATCACTTTAAACATCATTAACGACATGTCAAATATCAACCTGACAGCGTTACGATACATTCATGTGTTTATTTATTTACGGTACATAGCGATGACTGAATGTATATGATAAATGTTATTCTTCCTGCATGCCCTAATCATTCTGAACTTATCTGGAATGTCTGACGTGACGCTGCCATTGTTACGATATGGACCTTCTGTTTATTGCTTATCGTCCATAAGTGGAATAACACTCATCCATCTGACCATGTCGATATAGGGCCATCGTATGATGTGCCTTATTCCCTGTATACATGTTTATCAACGTATATCACATAATAAAGTTTTGACATTAAAATATTTTAAGTATTGTCTGATTAGCATTCGGTTTTTTTTCAATTTGGCAACATTTTACTTTTATAACCCTGTCTTTCGTTCCATTCTTCATCATACTGTTGTTACATACTTTGGGATCAGACATAAGAACAACCTTTGAAGTTAGACATTTGCAAATATATAACGGAAACAGCGGTATTGAGGTTTCAATACAGTTGCCAATTTACGGATCCCGATTATCAACATATTTTAACATCGAACAAATATACTTTTGCATTCGATACAAACGCATTGCTTTACCATTGTTGTGCCATTTGCACATTGTTTTGTTTCAATCTGTTCTTTTTTTTAAATCTCATTTACATGCTATATCAACATCAAATTTACAGGCTAGACCCACAAAATGTTATAAACTTGTCCTAAATCAGCTGAAAAAATAAAGCAAAATTAAATCATACTGGATAGTCTACATCCATCTTGGGGGTTTGGGTAAAAAGGAACACCAAACCCAACTTTATGACCCCTCCCACTAACAAGAAGATGAAAGGCATATGATTTCGCGTATTGTTTACGCATGACGTATTGTTCCTGAGTTAGTAGTAGTTCGCAACAGCTACCCAGACATTTTCTGGCGTGTTACATTCTATTGTCAAATGCCCTTTATGACAATGAGGTCTTTGTCGAAGGTAGGTGATTCGAAACAGCAGGTCTGGACAAACGACATATTTTCGATACTTTCGTCAGCTCCGAAACGTGGGAAGATACTGCTCTTCTAATTCATCGATCCGCGACAAAGACTTCATTGTGACTTGAATTGCATTTCCAATGTATTTGCTGCGTTGTAAGATTCATTCCGCGTCGCTAAAGCACGAGCATGAATAGGGAAATCATTGTTGCAACAGGGTTGTGAGGGTTCCTGATGAAGACCATAACACGCTGGTCGAAACGTCGACAACGACAACAGTTCTTTTCAGAGCTAACATATATTCAAGAAAGAATAACAAACGGTTCTTTTCAGGACTACGTACATGGTGTTTACTGTAAGATCTTTCAATATTCTCTCCACCATGGAAACCTTCAAAGATAATCTTAGGGGGGTTGTTAAAGGCTAGGTCCACAATACCCACTTTGGCATTGGTGTGTATTAAGCTGCATCTTTGCTTTGTAAAATTGAACATTTTCATCCGATGACATTGCATTTTTGGTCATGGCAATGAAAAAAGGGTAAAAATTGAAAGTAGTTTATGCGAAAGTAAACCCTTTTTTCTTCATTTGTTCTGGGGGGGGGGTAGAAAGAATGTCAATAATTGTATAAAAACGCACACTTTCGTGTACACCCTCACGCACACCCTCATATATCCCGTCAGGTTAGCACACTCATCTGTTCTTATACGCATAAGGACCCTATACACATCACTACTGCACCCTCGCACTCACATTTCGCAACAAGCGTTTCCTTTGAAAACGCTGCAATCGGTGTAAAGTTTTTGCTGGCTGATAATAGCGATTTAAAGTCGCGATTTTCACGACTAAAGTTGCAAAATTTGCATCGAAATGTGTTACGTTGACGACTGAAGTTGCAAAGTAGGCAACGAAAAAATTCATGACTGAAGTCAAGTGACATTTTTGTGATCCGTACTTCAGAGCCACCATGGAAGGTCTTTAATAGATGGAAAGAAGGGTGTTCATATATGGTTACTCTTAATCACAAATCGCAGCACTTGTCCAAAAGGGACATCAAGGCCCGATTTCATAAAGGTGGTTAAAAAAAACCACGGTTGAGTCCACGGTTTATGCAGATTTCCTGTATAAATAATTACGCTTGATTTAGCGCGTATCGGGCGCGTGTATGAAAAATGTTCAATCCTGATGAGCGCTGTTGTCACAGTGCGCCAAATTGACGCCTGTTGCCGTGGTTATCAACGCGATTTTATTTATGAATCCACTGTTTTTATTCATGAGTCAACTCTTCAAACAGAGGACTCATGAATAAAATAGCGTATCTAACCATGGTAACAGGCCTCAATTTGGCGCACTGTGACAAAAGCGCAAAAAAAAACATTAAAAAAAAACATCAGCATTGGATATGTTTTATACACGCGCCCTATACGCGGTAAATTAAGCGTAATTTATACAGAAAATCTGAATAAATCATGGACTCAACCGTGGGTTTTCAAAACCACTTTTGTGAATTCGGGCCTAAGTAAAAGGCAATGAGTACGGACATGAGAGCGAAGACGTGACCAAACGTAAATGTTTCCTGAACATTTTGTTAAGCGGGAAAGCGAACTTCAGCTTTTTATTGACGGTAAAATGATATGGGGTCTCCGTTTTCGATATGAGTTATTAGAATTAATCAGCATTAATGTTGGCAATAGAATGTGTATTGATTTAGAGAGATGAAACTGAAGGTGAGGAGAAAAACAAGTGAGAATGAGAGCGGGAAAAACAAAGTGAAATGTGTCACGCAATAAGATAAAAGTTTGCAAATTTTGTTCAGTTTGATAAACTATGATTTGTGAAGATTTAAAGAGTGTAAAGTTTCCGCTATTGACCTTGGAGGCCCTAAATAGGCCTGGATAAGCATCTCACTTTAGTCCAGTCAATATAGGATTTGACCCACCACTAATTGCAACACTGGATATTCCACTGCAATGCTTTCCAGGAAGGTCTCCTGAACAACATACTAAAAGTCCCAAAAAATCCAAGCAGTGGAAATTTATGAAATTTGCATATTATGCAAATTAGCCATAAAAAGTTAGAAAAATAAGGAAAATAGTCGAAAAATTACAAATTAAGGAAGCAAAACAATTTTATTTGAGCAAAAATTCATGATGAATAACTTTTATCAATGATTTTAATCAAAAGTGCTTTAAAAAAATCTACCTCATTTGCATAATATGCAAATAAGCATCCTTATATGGAAAAAATGTCACGATATTGTGATTTTTCTCTCATTGACTGCTTGAAAATTTCAATAATGTTGAAATTAACATGCTGCTATCACTAAGGACGTTGAATACATTTATATTAAGCTTAGTGTCTGTATTGTCATTTGCATATTATGCAAATAAGTATCTAAAATGTAATAAATATTCAAGAAAACACACTCGTGAAAATTGCAAGTAGATTATCTATTGAAATTGGAATATGGCAATGCCTTACCGGAAGTTAAAACCATATTAAAAGTCATTAAATAGACAAGCATATGAAAATCACAAACTTGCATTTTATGCAAATTAGCAATAATAATTTGCATATAAGGAAAATAATCCAAAATTTTGAAATCAAGTGCGGTAAACAACATAAATTGAACGGAAGCTCATGATAATCTTTACAAATTTAATAATTCTTGAAATAATAAAAAATTGTAAATAAATCTATATCATTTGCATATATAATTATGAGCATTTTTGTATGAAATAAACAACCCTGAAATTTTGATTTTTCTCACACAAACAGTTAAACCCCCATTCCACAAAGAGCAAGACCTGTGAAAGACTGCTAAGACCATAAAACTGGCTTAATCTTTCAAGGGTCTTTCAACGAACTTTCAAAGATCTTCGATGTCTTCCACGATTCCTGATAGATCTTTCAATGGTCTTTGTGGTCCTCGTGAGTCCCAAAACTTTTTGAAACGGTTCAAAACAGTCTTTCAGTGGTCTTACATGGAAACTGACCGTCTTTCAGTGGTCTTCTAATGAACTTTCAAAGTTCTTATTAGTCTTTTTATGATCTTTAGGCAGTCTCTCAAGATTTTTTCGGAGATTACTGTAAGACTCATGAGAGATCATTGGAAGATCATTGAAAGATAAATGAAAGACCAGGCAAAGTCTATGGAAAGAATTCTGAAAGATCATTTGATGCATAAACATCTCTGAAGGACCGTTGAAAGATCTCTACAGGACAGATGTCTTTTAGAGTTCTTTGAGGGGTCTTTCTGAGCCATTCCACTGATATGACAAATTTCAGTGATCTTGGAGATTGCTGTATAAGACCTTGCCAATTTTCGGTCCTTCAAAGGTCTACCCTCTGTAGATCTAGATCAATATGATATGATTACTAAGAATGCCGAGTACATTAATTATCAGCTTAATATCTAAAGTGGAATGTACATTTTATGTAAATAAGCATCCGGCATGTTATAAATAATCAAGGAAACTTGTGATATTTTCCTCTAAAATTCCACGTAGATTATGCGTAACTATGATGACCACCCCTACCCTTCTTGCTTGGTTGATATTGACTTTTTTCATGAGCAGTTACCACCGTGGCAGATACCCCGCTCATATTGTGCAATGAGGAGTCAGTTCTACATGGGTCCCGCTGTTTGAATGCTTCATATTTCCATCCAAGTCTTGCTCTCTCCTTGACTTGGTAGAGTCTTTGCGTTTCTTGCTAGTGTAGTCAACGCTAGCATGCTCCTTGATTGTCAAGTGATCAGCACAAGATGTCACACCCAGTACAAATAAAAGTTCGTTCCATATAGCACACCACTTGTCTTGGTGGTGAATATGAGTACTTGCTTGGATCACGAGATCTCTGGGCATGGTTTATAAGAGTACCAATGAGCATTTGCCCATACGAGCGACATGAAAGCCATTCATAAAGTAATGATAAAGGCTTAAAGGGTATATAGACATCTTTCCCAGATACAGGAATCGTGATTAGACGTTCTTGCTGAATCCAGTGCTGCTTCAGGATGAAGCATCCATTTTCTGTTATTTCCTCTTTGATGAATCTCCTAAGGATGGCAACTATCTCCAAATATTGTAGCTATAGCTTCTAAGCAAATCGTATGCAAATAACATCAATTTCCTGATATTTATGGCAAATGGAAATTCCTCAGTGAGACAATGAACAACCAAGTAGACGTTAACAGATGAAGGACTAAGCCAGATTATTGCCTTTCCAACAAGAGGACACAACATAACGGACTGTGAGGGTATACAGACGAATAAACCTTTCAGAAATTATGGTACGACTAAGGATCTCGTCTGGAGGAATGCTGACTTTCACAGTGTCATGCAGTTGTACTTTGGACAATCATACAACTCTCTGTACTGGAATCTGACAAGTCGAGCATAGGAGATTGAATGTCAATAAAGAGGACTTTGGCAAGAATCAAACCATTACCCATCTCTTCTTCCGACATAAGTTGCCTCAATGAGACTGGACACTGGGCATAAGTTGTGTCGGAAGAAAAGTTTTATAGGAAGGCTTGCGCATGTTAAGCTCCTAAAGCATCAGTAAGATGAAGCTCAGAATTGCTACATTGCATTAAAGACCATAGAATGGTTTGTAGACAAGCCTATAATACACAATTTGTTGACCGGATTGTCAATGATCCAGGCTGTAACAACTAACATGTTGGAAGCCCTTAATATCATGCGCTATGACTACATTGGAAGACAACAGATTTTTACTGTTAGTATTTACCACTGATCATGATGATCATGACGCTGATCTGCAATTCTTGGATTCCTGTTCTGACCCAGACATGGCCAGAAAACATATTTTTAGTCAAGCGGGTGTAGCCAAGCTACTGAAGAAATTGTCAAAGAAAACAACCTGCATGAAGCTACTAGGCCAGATGGAATCTCTGCTACACTTCTTAATGAGACTACTCATCAGATCTCACCTGCCATAAGTTTGCTAATTTCTTTGTCTCCCTTCTGTCGTTTCCATTCATATAAGAAAGGGTTGTCAGCTCTAACAAACTACTCACCAATTTCAAATACTATGTTTGTTCTTGCCAATCCCATCATCTTGTCAGACTAACAACATGGGTTTAGGACGTGAAGAACACATTTCCAGTATTTTCCCTTAAATACAAATTATATTAGGATAAATATGCATGCTTCGTGATAACAGCATATTGATTTGAACAACAGTCAATGTGAGAAAATCAAATTTTTTTGATATTTTCCATACATGGATACTTATTTGCATAATATGCAAATGAGGCAGATTTGCTAGCTTTTTAAAATATAAACATTGTACTTATTTATTCATTATTAAATTTTTTTAAAAAAATTACTTGCTTTTGACATTTAATTTATAATCTTTGGATTATTTTCCTTATTTTCTCTTTTTTTAATTGCTAATTTGCATAATATGAATTAATTTTCAGGCATTGAGATGAATTTTCATGCTTAGTGATAGTAGCTCATAAATTTCTACATAAATGAAGTGTTTTCAAGCAGTCTATATGAGAATTATCACAACATCTTGACATTTTTTCCATGTAAGGATGCTTATTTGCGTAATATGCAAATTAGGTAGATTTATTGGCGCTTTTAAAAAAAATAATTTAATACAGTTATTTGTCATTACTTTTCGCTCAAATTAATTTGTTTTGGACACTTAATTTGTAATCTCTGGACTATTTTCCTTATTTTTCTAATTTTTTATGGCTAATTTGCATAATATGCAAATTTCATAAATTTCCACTGCTTGGATTTTTGGGGACTTTTAGTATGTTGTTAAGGGGACCTTCCTGGAAAGCATTGCAGTGGAAAATCAAGTGTTGCAATTAGTGGCTGGTCACCCCCCTATTCTGGCTAGATTGACTGGACTACTTGTTCTTCTTGTTGCAATCCTAACCAGGACGCCGTTTCATAAAGCTATTCTTAAGTTAAAAGCGACTTTAGGAACTACTGATGAACCCTTCTTACGCACTAAACCATTGCCAATTCAATTTACCATTTACCACAAGAAAGGATCACCAGTCATTCTTAAAATCGCTCTTAACTTATGAACAGCTTTATGAAATAACAAAGTAGCCTTGTTTAAAAAAAAACCGGAAAGGGCATGTGATTAAATCCCTTATGTCGATCAGGAAATTGCTATTGAGATTAAGTGTAATATTGATAGCATAATGATATCCATATGTTTCATTACTTTCATTAATTGGGGGTAACTTACATCAACTTTACAAACGCATGATGATAACGGTTATCTCCCCAAGTGTATACAGCCGATCTGGGCGTGATATTGCCATGATCAATTTTCCCTCCCTAACTTAAATCAATGATTGTTATCAAGTAACTCCGTACGTTCATAGGAAAGGCGAAAATCGATTCGCATAAAGGGTAAAAAATAAAGAAACCAAGTTTATCAACATGATGGATGAAGAGGAAATGTCAGCTTGTAAATGATACTTTTCATTTTATTTTACTAAATATTTTAGTGGCCGGTGCGAGAGAAAATAAGCTGTTGTTATTGAGCGAAAAGTAAGATATAAACACACACACAAAAATACAGCAGTAGGCTACAGAGAATAATAAAATATAGAAAATAATATATTCGCTCATGCTTTAGATCATGGATCCGGGCTAATAAAAGTTTTTACTTTATCATCATTGAATTAATTACTGCTTGCTAATCTGCTCCTTGAAACAAAAAGTTTAATCTTATTTGCTATAAATGATGTTGATCTATCAGTTGTAAAATTGCAACAGAATATTTGCGATTGATCGCGAATATTTTCTTGCAACACCCCTATGGAAAACAAAGACAACGTCATTTTTTTCTTGCATGCATTGTGAGACATCATATTTTTATTACCATATATTACTTTGTTTCATAATCAATTAATATTCATTTTTTCTATTGTATTCGATTTCGTTTGTTTTATCAGCAAGTCGGCTTTGTTTTTCTATATTTTGTGAACTGAACTGAATATTATTTTTTTCTATTAGACCAAATTGACTAACTATTAAGATAAGATAGTGTTGTTTGTAAACAGATTGCTTTGCAAACGGGGCATGACAAGATAGAACAACGTGCAGTCCCACAGGTAACGACAGATGTTGCATTATCTAAACTCACGCGTACGATTTCGCAATTCGAAACTTCATTCTATAGGTCAAGAGTTGTGGCGCACGAAGCGTAAAGCACCAAATCAATATCACAAACAATGTTTCCATGTGGACTTTGTATCGCCGTAGGTTATGATATACTTTCCAATTTCCTGCAAGAAATATCCTCAAGTTATCTCGTAGTGGCGAAGCTTCTATCCGTTATATAGACAGTTGGTGTTTATAATAGTGGTTACAACTCTGGAGAATGCATTGTTTACACAGGCACTGTCTGTACACAGGGGAGGAAATGAGGGATGTCGAGGAGAAATAATGTGGGGAAGGTGAGAAAAAAAGGTAAAAGAATAAGGAGAAACATGAAGATGAAGCAGGAGAAGAAAAAAATGATAAGAAGAAGGCGAAGAAGAAGAAGAAGAAAAAGAAGAAGAAAAAAGAAAAAAAAGAAGGAGTAGAAATTTTGAAAGAGGTAAAGAAAAAGAAAAGGGGCATTAACAACAACAAGACGAATAAGAACAAGAAAAAAAGTTTTCTATCGGAAGATAGATGATGTCTTGGAAGGAGTAAGGGGAGGCGTCAAAGAAAGAAGGAAAAAAGAGGAACGTTAGGGTAGAGATTAGTTAAAGTGGCAGAATAAAAAAAAGTAGGGAGATTAAGAGAGAAAGATGCAGAGAGGGAGGAAAAGTTTAGATGGATGAGATGTCAGCTAGATACCCTAGATAACTGTCTGATGCATTATTCTTCTTCGGCTATGTTTCATGTCATCCAAACCCGTTTAATTATCCGCATGTTGCATGTTTCATTGCCCCTGAGTAATTTCTATCTTCTCCCGCTCAATCTTATTTCCTCTGACGTCAGAATTTATTTCGCACTTCGGTGTTAATATTCATGACGTGTTCTCATGACAAGTCCACCCCAACAAAAAAGTTGATTTGAATAAAAAGAGAAAAATCCAACAAGCATAACACTGAAAATTTAATCAAAGTAGGATGTGAAATAGGAAAGTTATGACATTTTCTACAAAAAAAGTTATATGCACATTTTGGTCGGCAATGCAAAACGATGGGGCTGATGAAGTCATTCACTATTTCTTTTGCATTTTATTGTATGAAATATTTTAATTTTCTCTTCATTGTCAAGTGAACAACGATTAATTCTTCCATTAACATGTGGAATTATCATTGTTCAATATTCAATGGTTCAGTCGAGTTGGTAATTATTACCAAATCTTTTAAAAATGAAATATTGTATAATTCAAACAATAGAAAATAAAAATAGTGAGTGAGTGAGGGACATCATCGACCGTCTCATTTGCATGTCACTGAGTTGGGCATATCACTGTTTTGTGAAAAATAAGCGATACTTTAAAATGCAGTAACTTTCTCGTTTTTTACGTCCGGTTTTGATGAATTTCTCAGCGTTATGCTCGTTTGATTTTCTTTTATTTAATCCAATCAACATTTTGCTGGGGCGAACTTGACCTTTAAAAACCTGTTTCATTGGACTTCTTAACGAAAGAAATTATCACTTTTTCATGTGTGCCATGGGAGACATATGTCCATCTGTATCATTTCATTTTCATTAGCATTATGTTTCTACGCACATAGAGCTATACATAATAATGGAAGAACTCTTCATGCTATTTTTTTACGGTGAAGTGGAATGAATTCCTGTTTGTTTGACATATTTGTTTTGGCATTTAGCAAGAGTTCCAATCGAAGGAATGCAGAATTTGTCACATAAGCATTATCTAATTTATTACCACATCCATGCATATGAGTAGACAACAAACTCTACAGCCTTGTCATCATAATTTTACAATAGTGTGATTTCATTGAACCCAAAAGAGGAATGAGGGGATGTCAAAAGGAAAAAAAAAAGAAAGAAGACAGAAAACGAATAATGAACACTATAGGGAGAGAAAGGGGGAGACAGAGACGAGGAGGGGGGGTGGGGGTCTTGATGACAGAAGTGTTGTCCTATCTAACGTAGTGTAGATTGATTAAATGACAGGCACAAAGAAATTGTTCATGAAATTTCCAATGAATTGAATTTTTACATGGTTATGGATAATGGTATCCATAATGATACCAGTAAAATGTTACATTACAGCTGTAAAATACAAAAATTAAGAAATCAATGCGAATATATTTACACGTATGTACTTTGCTATCATGCTTGTGATTGCGTGTACGGGAGGGTTATCAAGTTCAACGGCAACTGCGAGATATCAAATATTCGAAAGAGCGCCATCTTATGTCTTCTAGACATGCTACAAATGGCATCTCGAAAAGCACGAAACCTGTTTGTAATAGGCGTAACAGACAAATCTTGAAAAAGATATATTTGCAGTGTAATGATAAATTAATATAAGGTGACTGAGGATTCATTTGAATTTCTTTTAGTTTTGAATTTCTTTTTCTTCCGAGATATTTTCGTACCTCGTGGAAGAGAAGAAAGGAAACTGCCGGTCATAGGTTTTAGGAAGACGAGGGCTATCAAATGCGAGAATAAGGAAATCAATGTCATGAAAGTAGTAATGGCGTCACTTTCATATCACTCTCTTTAACAGACATACAAGCTGATATTACTGTCGGATCAATAAACCTCTATCTGTATATGGCAGTGATCAACAGGAACAAGGTGACAAGAGTACAAGTTGTATCAATAAAATGACAAATTGTCATATATATCTTGTAACTTCTCGTCATATTATGGCCTCTACAATCCAACCTTATGATAGGAAATCCAGAGAAAAGTAAAAAAAAGGGGGATTCAAGATTTCAATCGAGCCTCCGAACATCACCCAAGAGTATGACAAGAATAATACATATCCACCGATTGTATCTTTATGAGCATTTGTATTTGTATCAGATCTCGCTCAGTGATTATTTCATATTTCATAATGGAGACGTGTTGAACGCTAAGGCATCTTGCAGCTGTATATATCAGATTACGGTACGACAGATTTGTCCGTAATAGTTTTCCGTATTATGCTTATAAAGATTCCCCCTCCTCGAAAAAGAAAAAAAAAATGACGTCCCTAAGTTTCAAAGCTAACGGTATATTTTGTATGATTTTTTATATGGTGTTAGATGACTCTGATCGTATCTTTCGCATAGCGTAATAAAGTAAAAAAAAAATGTATATGAATAGGTTTTGGATTTCCAATCCCACTTTGACCCATGATTCATTCGTCCCTAGTCCCTCCCACATAATGGCTTGTAACAAACACGGCTCGAGTCGTCTGGCGATATTCTAAACACATTCCCATACAGCTACTCCAGGAATCTACCGGTTGAACGCTCAGCAGCAATGTCAATTTGCCCTGATCTTCAACACTAATGCGAAGGAAATTTGACAAGCCATCGAAAGATCAAGATCTATCACCCTCTGATATTAACTCATCACCAATCAGGTGTTACCAACGGTGAGGTCTTCGAACACACTCTCCTTGAATAGACTGAGAAATCTCATATAACGCTTTAAGGTTTGCGCTGACTTTTTGTTATGAGCTACTAAATTCCTGCCCGCTAATTGGCTGATAGCGAATGATTTGGTAAAAATCGCTGAAAAGTGCATGGATTCGCAAAAGCGCAGATTGCGCATTGCATAAAATTGTTCGTACATCTCTGCGTGGCTTGGAAATCCTGACACCCATATACAATAGGCATGAGTGCGATGGTGCGAGATTTTGCATGAGGTGAAAGAAAGATGCTCTATTCAACGAGGCGTTAGCCGAGTTGAATAGAACCTTTCTTTCACCGAATGCGAAATCTCGCACCATTGCACGAATAAGAATTCGCTATTTGTGTTGTACAACGCCTCGGAATCTAGCGAAAATATGCAGACCCTCCAGTAATCTATGGAATATTGAAAGCGAAAAGCAAAATCCAACTCAACAGCGCACATGATCTTGGACAGCATTGCGCATTTAGCCAGCTGTACGCGCATTGTTACCTTATTCAATGAAATCGCATTGTGACGTCACCTCCTAAAGGCGTGCAATGGTACATTTTGAATGGTACCTTGCGTGCAACGGTACGAATGTTTGACATTCAGCCTCCCATTTGATCGCGTACAACAAGCTAAGTAGGCGTTGAACAACACCAATAAGCACACGCACCTACACCCATGCGCGCGCATACGCACACATTGCAGGCCGACCCCTTCCTTTCTTCAAAGAACAACGAATATGCCCCCTTCTCAGTCGCCAAGCTATCCCGGACGTGCACTGAAAAGTAGTACAGGCTGTATGATCTGTTATATCCATTTGGTACATTAGATTTTTATTTAATTTTTTTTTTATTCCTCTTTAGCAAAACTGTCTGGGGCACATAAAAATCTAAGAATATCAATATCATTACTATATTTTTTTAATTATTATTACTATGCAGTTCTTAATTTCTCTTCTTTTTCTTTATCAAAGGAGGCGAGTTTCCTGTAATTTTACTATTTGTTGTCTTTATGAGTGTTATGTATTAGGTGCTGGAGCCTGGCGAGTACACATGCCATTAATAGGAATGTGGAGGCATGCTCTTGCTGTTGTCTAGGGCATTCCTCCTTATTTCATTTCATTGTTGCTTTTCGGGCTCTAGTACCTCACACAAATCTAAGTTATTTTTGTGCTATATTATGTTAGGCGTTACAAACATTCCTTAATCAGTCCGGCATGGGTATTCAAATTCTTTCCAATACCCGCCTTCATTTCTTTTACTGTATCTTGCCTGGCGTTACATACTTTTTAGAATAATGTTTGTCAATGTGTTTTATTTGAATTTTAATAATGTGCAATTTTATAAATTGAATGTGCAATATTCTGTCAACGGTTTTTCCATGAGGGCTCGCATGCCTCTGGGCAATAGTACCGAATTTTACTTTTGCGAGCCCTGGCCCACGGAAAAACCGTTTTCTTACTCTTTTCTTTTTCATTTCTACTTTATCTATATTATTCAATTTCAAATTGTATTTATGTAATTACATTGTACAATTTTTGTATGTTTTTATGGCCAAATAAATAATAATAATAAAAATAATTTCATTCTTCAAAAGCCTGGCCGTAGTTACTTGAATTAACTTGGCTGGATAATATTGTCTATAGATACATAAACACGATAGAGATATAAAAAAATCATACAAGCATAAGAAACGATGGGTACTTTTCATACATAGAATCCTCCATCTAAAAACAAAACGCAGATATACACACAAAATCATAAATCAATTGATGAACCTTAGTAAAAGTAGACCTCTAGATCTTAATATATACCAAGTTCGGATCGGAAATCAGGAATAATCCACTTAATCAATAAGATGACACGATGACCGGTGTATTAAATGACATATCAGTTTCTTCTTCTGAAGACCCCGGTGGTTGTTTACGTTCGACAACATAAGCGCGATGCCTTGGAGAATCGACAGTTGCATGTCAGGTTTGTTTTTAGTATGTAATATTTGAAGGTAGGTCCTTTGAATGAAAACTTTTTTTTACACTTTTGATATAACCTTGATGGCTTGCTTGTAACGTCATATAATAGCAGATACATTCTAAACGGTACAGTATAAATCAAAGAAAGAAGTATTATAACCGTACAACACATTTTCTTTCTTTTTTTCATGTCAAAATGGATTCTCCTTTACTGTATACCTCTACTTTCTTCTTTGAAATCCTATCGGTTTTTCAAACGTCCTCATGCCATGTATTTCAAATAATTTGTATTTACCCGGTATAAATTACATGTACATGTACCTTTTTTGTATCTGAGTCAGAGCGCTCACTATTTAAAACGTGGTGAACACATTATGAAAGCTCTTGAGAAAATTCATGGAAAGTAGGACAGTGAAAATGACCACCCACCCATCCCCAAGTCCCTTGTACGAAACAAAATTATATCACCCACCGTGTTATTAAGCAATATCTATATTTAGGTAATATGGGGGATATACGTATTGACCTCAGCCCCGTAAGTAGATCAAGTTATCCAGCATGGCGGGAGGCACTTAATTTCAGAAGGTTCTGATTCCAAACTTCTTTGGCATATCCGATGATAATGATCACAGGAGTAGGCCCGTTTCATAAAGCTGTTCGTAAGTTAAGAGTGACTTTAAAGCACGACTGGTGATCCTTTCTGGTGGTAAATGACATTCGCCATTATGTTCATTGTTGATTATTTAGCGCGTGAGAAAGGATCACCGATCGTTCTTAAAGCCGCTCTTAACTTACTAACAGCTTTATGAAACACCCTCCTGTTAGAATACATGAGGGTGTTTAGTATACAGTTAGCCCCCCCCCCCTAAAAAAAAACAACGAAACCGAGATTTAGAGATCATTTATCATAACTTAATCATAAATGAAATAGACAAATGACCTACCAATTTAAAGCTTAGAATCTTTTCTTTCATCTGAAATTACGTAGATTATTCCTCATCCACGCATGAGTGAGCAAAAAAACAATTGAAAAGGGGATACCAAAAACTAATTTGGCGGGGGATATCTGAGTTTTAAGAAGAAAACCACATTTTTAAAAATTTCAATATCTGCTCTTTAATTTGATACCTCAATTACAGAAAATGGTCAAGAAATAGCAAAGTTCTGGTCATTTGAAATAAGGCTTGAATTTCATAAAATGAAATGGTTCTCCGGGCTAGCGTTCAAACTCACTTGACGATCAGTCATGCATTAAATATTTTGTTCACCATGCGATTCCTTCTGTGGGAAACCAGTGAAAACACATTTATCTAATGAAATTATGGAAATACAAGTCTTATTTCAAATGACCAGAACTTTTTTATTTCTTGACCATTTTCTGTAATTGAGGTATCAAATTAAAGAGCAGACATTGAACTTTTCAAAAATGTGGTTTTCCTTTTTGAAACCCAGATACCCCCGCCAAATGAGTTTTTTGTATCCTTTCTTCAAATTGTTTTTGCTCACTCATGCGTGAATGAGAAATAACCTAAGTAATATCAGATGAAAAAGGAAATTCTAAGCTTCAAGTTTGCAGGTCATTTGTCTATTTTATTTATGATTAAGTTATGATAAATGATCGCTAAATCTCACTTTCATTTTTTCTGGGACGCACTGTATAGTTAATTGGCATGATAGACTTGGGTTTAACATTTCGAAAACAGTGTCACATACGAATAAGAACCATGCTTTGTAGATAATCACACTATTGGAGAGTAGAGATAGATTACAGTAATTCAATGTTTATAACAAAATAGGATTAATTTTGATAGCATTCACTACTGTTCATAGGGAATCACTGATATTTCAATTAAACATCGTGTAATAATAAATTAATTTATTGAAGAAGGGCATGATGAACACACACAAACTTTCCCTATCCTTCGACTTCCCGATTGGCGGTCAGCGACTTTAATATCCCTGACAAAAACAAGCATCCGACCATCATCGTCAAAATCATTATGATCACCATGGCAATGATGATCATAAACATCTAACACCATCACATCCCAACCACCATTATCCTGATCATCATCATCAGAAAAAGAAGAACTGTGGTCAGTATACGCCACCACCCTACCCCTCCCTCTCTCTTTCCCTCTATTCAAGAAATATAGATAGACGCACTCAGACGAAAAACCTCATTTTAGAGGTCATCAAGTCTTCTGGCATAAAACCCCAATACTAGACCTAATTACTTTAAGGGCTATTCAAACAATCCAATCAAACAGAACGACCCTTTTACGGAACGTGTCATCAGAGGCACTTACAAGATCCACTGTTCAAAACGCCAAACCAATTTAGAATCTAAGGTTTACATGTTATAGGGTATAAAGTCTAATAAATGGCACGATCGTAAAACAGGCCCGCTATCGAGATTTTTTGTTATTATGTATATATTAATGGCATGTTTCCACAAATATGTTTCCAATTTCGAGAGGTTATAGAAAGCACCCGCAGAACTACTGGAACATACGAACCAATATAATACTTTAGAAATTACACACACTTTATTGTTTTACTCTAAGGAGACCGCAGTAGTGACAAAATACATTTCACAAATGGTATTAAAAAAACCGAGTAACAAAATAAGACAATTTTAAATTAAATTTTCCATACTTCTCAGGCATATTACAGCTCTACAACAATAACATTTACAAAGCATTTTCGAAACTCTTACTCGTGACTGTTGCATCCCAGATACAAGTCCATAATCGCAATGACAACAGAAGGAACCTGTTACACTCGGAAGCTTTAAACATGGTGTCAGGTTTGATGGGTCACCCCACGCCATGCACTGGATTGCACTCTTTATCCCTCAGACAATTAGCAGAAGGCCACCCAGTTTCTGAGCCGGGTGGGATTTGGTAGGAAGAAAAGGAAGAGGCGTGACACAGGGTATCGTCCAGAATAACTTTCAGTAAGGATTATTGAATTACTTAAGGGACAAGGATGTGTACCAGTGGCGGCTTAATCGAATTGGTTTCGGTTAAATGAGCGACCGTTGGCCAGGGTGTCACATTTTCAAGAAAAAAGAAAGAAGAAGGTTTATGTCAAAGTGATAGCGACACACAGCTTTGGACGGGATGGCCTCCATGTAAAAAGGATCGAAGTTAGGCTAAAGGTGCGAGGTGTTGAGCATTAATTGCCCGCATTGTGTCAAAATGATGCGGTGTGTTGGTAATACCATTCTTAACATGTGACGTCAAGAATGAAATTCTTGATATTTTTGTTATACTTTGAATGTGAAACGGAACAAAAGATTAAAAATATCCCCAAAAAGGTATATATCATAAACGAATCATTTCTGAGACGTTCCAGTAGGTACACATCTACTGTAGATGTACATACAAAAATGTAAGCGGACATGAGTACGAACATTGACTTTAATTGTGTTTTTCTATTTGTTTCAGTAAAAAAATGCATCTAGAAGGTTCCTCACGGAAGGGTGCATCGTAACCCAATTTGCCCATAATCATAATAATGATAATGACTATGACTCTATGTTCATTATTTGAGTACATAATTCCCGTCGATAAAGGTGTTCTTCCGAGTGCTGCAAAAACCTCATCAATTTTGTATCATGATAGTGATAATAATTGTAATAATAGTAACAACAATAATAATAATGATAATCATAACCATAATGATAATAGTAATAAAATGATGATAATAATTATCATCATTAATAGTAATAACAATGATGATAATAATTATATTGATGACATTTTATGGGGCGCTTTAAACGGGAATATCAATGAAAAAATCAAATACCTGTATGTCATCAAATATACAAATCAAATCAAATATACAGATCACATGATTGTGTTTGAACAAGTAAACAAACTCAACTCTGCTTCGTGCATGCATGCATTGTCATTATCGTCGTCATCATCATCATTGTCATCTACTAAATACCGAAATGGTATATTCAAGTTTTACTTTCATTTCGTTCTGAAGAATCATGTCTGTTGTAAATAATATACTCAGTGATATAAAAGAGAAAGGAACATTTTTACCACCACGAGGATAATTATGTGTCCAACCAATTTGGGCAGTATTGTACCCAATGTGGAAAGCATATTGTCCAGTAAGGTTAAAAAAATAAGCAGCAATTAATTAAGAATTGGCAAAATTTTCATCACACTGGATAAATAAAAATGCCCAATTTTGGTTGGACACACTTACCTTCATGGAGCACTTTTACCCGATATTTTTTTTTGAGTGAGGGTCAAAACTCGGGTAGGCACTGACAATGCAGTGTCAGATAGCATGGTACATAAGAGACATACACTCTTGAAAAAGATTGAGTAAAAATTTACTCCATATTGGGTAGAAAGGGAACATGCATGTTTGTTGAGTAACTCCCCCCCCCCCCCCCCATATTGGCCAAAATGCATCTTTTAGGGATAAATTTCAACGCAACATTGCCTAAAATTTACAACGTATTTGGTACAATTTTAATCCGGCAAACATGCATGTTCCTAGTTTACCCAATATTGGGTAAACATTTTTTAAAGTGTATCAAAGCATGGACCTACTATCCTGTAGGTCCATGGTCAGAGCAAGAAAGAACTTTAAGTCTTTATCAATGAATATAACTAAATGATATCTTGCATTGGGCCAAAGCGTCGAAAGTTATACTTGGCAGATACAAGAAGGACGCGCATCATGTATCTTTCTTGGCTTACAAACAAATCACTCTCATTGCAGCTCTCATAATATGATATTACATGCAAGATTAAACCACCAAAATACAACATGTGTAACAGGATAGGCGTTCATATCTATCAGCTAAGTATTACCAAGACCTCATTGGTATTACAAATCATGCTATGATGATCTTGTAAAAGGGCATAAGCATAACATCTTGAGATCGGTGATATCCGAGATAAGACTTTTTAGCTCTCGCCAATCATGTAATACCAAGAGTGCATGATGGGAATGAAAACAGAGCCCATCCAAGCCTGTGTTGTTATGACATTTCCCAAACGTCACGCCATTAATCAAAATGAAAATGATGATGAATTAGCATGATTGACGGGGCCATTAACTCGTAGCATGAAAATTAAAACATATATAGCTAAGGTATAGTAGAAAATGAAATGTTTATTCGTTCTGCGTATTTATCTTCACTTCATTAACATTGTTGAACTATGAACTTTCTTTTTTCTTAAATTGTTTTCTGTATCTTTTATAACATTTCCATCAAGCACGTTTACATCCCTTCTCCCGTAGTAATGAAGATATTCATGCTGTTTTTTTTTGGGGGGGTGGGGGTAATCATTTTATGGTGTTATTATTTCATCCAAGGGACGGGGGGGCATATGACACTCTACTGTTCGTGCATGTATTATTATCTTGAGATTTAGCTCATTGGATCGTAGTTTTCTTTTCGGAGAAATGAACCTCAATTTCCATTCAATGGAGGGGTGCAGCGTGTCCCTTTTCATTCTTAATTGATAATGGAGGGAAAGTAAGTCATTTCGAATTTTAATATTGATATTTCTTTCGATGTTTTTTCCTGCCACAATAACAAATGTAGTTTACTCAGAATTTAAATATGAATAACAATTACATTATTCTTTCTTGTTTATCAACTTCATGACCTGCCAAATATGTTAGGGAGTACACGGAGTTGCTGTTGTACACAAGGGCTTTAAATATCAAGGGAATCATATGAACAAACTGGATTGCTGGGATCAGATAATAATGTTTATGAATCTGTCTATTGGGCGAATCGTAGCCGAACGACCTTTTCTTGCAAGAACATTCGGAGTTCGACAATTGCCCTCGGGATATCAGGGACCTAATTGAAAAATGAACGGATAGTATGAACTTTCTCTCTCGCTCTCTTCCTTAACCGTTTCTCCCCCTCTCTCCCTCTCTCTTCCCCTCTATCTCGTCTTCTCTCTTCCTTTCTTTCTGTCTCTCTCTCTCTTCATTAATCCCCCCCTCTATCATCCCATATCTCTCTTCTTTCTGTCTTCCCTCTCTAACCCCCCACCCCTTTCCTCCTCCTCTCTTTCCCAATCTCTTTCACTTTCCATGTCTCTTTTGCCTCGGGCTATACCGGTATCTTTATTTCTTTTATTGATTAAGATTTGGCGATGGAACGCAACACATGTGTGTGACAGAAGAGATGCGAAGCCGGTTTACACTCTATCTATAGTCATTGACAGAAATCACCCGAGTTGGTTTCATTATGGACCTCCTTTGACGAGTAGGTCTATGGTTTCAACGATAGCATATCCATGGTTTACCATCTATAGCCTGCAGTCGGGAGTGTAACAATCCGACAATTTTACATACACAAAACACTGTTGCATTCAATAGCCTATGTTTGTTGGTTGTAAAAAAAAAGCTACGAGAAACGGCATACCAATAAGCACAATTGAGGCGGTACAAGCTTCCCCAACAAATTAGTTCATTAACTCGGAACTTTAGTCTATCTACATTACATTTCACTATTTCCCATTTATGCGGATTCCGACAAATTCCAAGCGATTTAAAAGTAGCATTATCTTACAACTGCAAGAATGTGACGGCCAATCCTAGAGGATAATAATTAGATGGATTTATTTCACGAGGAGAGGATGCAGGGGCCCCCAGGAAACATTTAACAGAAATTCCACTCATTACTAACAAAATGGTTATCTTAAAAAAGTAAGTCGGGTGGAATTTCAAAATATCATCATACGACATCGACGACAGTTTTACAAGCAGTGGCATAATGGGAGTATTTTACATATGAAGATACATGTATGCATGCACATATTGCCGTTTTTTACTGACACCAAAATAATTAATGAAAATCACTGGGAAAGGTAATTTCGTTAAAAAGTTGCGCAGGAATTAGAGAACTACTGGAACTTGTACTTAGTGCTTAGACTGCTATAATTATGACGTATATTGCATGAAAAGGCTACCAAATGTATGAAGATATGAAAATGGATCGACTAGTTGTCTGTCGCTCGCTTCCTCGTCCGGTGCGACTCTGCAATGTGGTATCATTAATCAACGACATATCAAACATTTATGTTTTGTTGGGTACAACCACTGGCGCGATATGAAAATAGTTTCAGTTGAAGAAAATAGTTCATATGAATGTATATTGGTAGTTTATTTCATTGTCTCTGATAATCAAAAAGTCAGCCATACAAATCTTACACTATTTTGGTCAGCGAAATGTTAGAATATTAGACAAGATATGCATTCGTTTGTTTAAGGATATCGGAAAATTTCATTAATGGTTATATACAAGTCATGATTCGTCTTCCTCTAACATTTGGTTTTAAATGACTCTTTCTCGCCTAGTTTTCTTCAATCTAACTCTACAAGCATAATTGTCAGATTTTAAACAATATTTTGTGCATTCAAAACAAATTAATTGGCATACATGGACATTTTTTTCTTTTATCATCACTCAATTGATCCATTAATTATAAACGACCTGATTGGTTATAATTTATTTAGATTTATGTTAGATTTAGATTATAATTGATATTTATTTCAAATCAATCTCTATTCATTCATAAAATCTGATTATAAGCTTAACCTTGCATACAATGTTCCAGAATATACTCGCCATTTTTGTTTCATAAACATCCCTCCTATCTTGCCCAGTGAATTATTTGCGTATGTACGCGCAAGCCTAACTTTACACAGCCGCCTACGCTTCAAACTAGTGACAGCATATTTTTTGTTACAGACGCAATATCGGTAACATTTTTTTCTATGTGCTCTTCCTCCAAAAGTTCCCCTAAGGCCAAAACTGTACCATTCTAAAGACGAAGTAAAGGGTTTTGATTTCCGAGTGCAAGAGATCGATCCAATATTTAGACATGCATTTTTTGCCCCCAAAACATTAAGAGTGCGCTGTTAGCCAGGAGTTCGACAAGATTGAATTACTATGGAATCGATAGACAGCTAGTGGCAATACTTTATAAAATGACAAGTACTATTAAAGGACCGATGTACTTCTAATTAGGCCTATAAAATAAACGTCACTGTCACTTTAATTTTGTAGGCCAATATTCCCGTCAGTAACCATTGACATACGTAGCGGGTAGTTATTTAGGTTTAATACTAAACCAAACCTTAACAGCATGTGATTGAAAAATCACTGTATACTCTTAAAGGCAAGGTCACAACGCCCGAGCGTTGTTGGAGCGGTCGTGGAGCGGGGAGAAAAAAATCATCACCGCTCGCTACCGTTCACCATTTTCCATTTCGATTGTTTGTTGTTTTTTTTTTCGATTTTTTCCCCCAATTTTGTGAGCGAAATTCGGCCCTCTTTCCCTACCGCTCCACGACCGCTCCAACAACGCTCGGGCGGTGTGACCATGCCTTTACATGCAAAGGAGCTAATCTGGTCCGTAACCACACTCGTCTCATGGTGAGATGAGGGTCCAGTCCTGATAAATGAGATTTCGATCTTTCAAGAGTGAATTTTTACCTTTTTTGGAGTGATAATGTACAAAATGATGCACAATTTCTCTCCACAAAAGGCAAAATCCACTTTTGAAAGATTGAAGTCTCATTCTATCAGGATTGGTCCCTAATCTCACTCTAAGAGAAGTGTGGTTGGGGACAACATTAGCTCCTTTACACTTAGAGAGTATCATCTTAATACGACTTTTAAAAATATATGTTCTGATATCTCTAAAGAGGTTGTGTTGAGACTCGAAAGATTCGAACCGTATGCACTGTCACTGAAAATTCTAATTTCATTTTGTATGATAATGTTTCCGAATCAATCAAAACAACAAAATGCACACCAGTTTACAAGAGACATACGTGCAACGCTCCCTTCATCACCACTTCAAATCGAATTGCATTGCATTGACTCAGAATCAACCTGAAAAACGGTAATCCTTTAAAACGTAGTTTATCCTGCTTTAAGTCCAGTTGTTTTCACAATAATTTCTAGATGTCGCTGTAAACTGTCTTTTTTCTCTCTTTGGGTTAGTACTGTGCATCGTTAATAATTTATCATGTTGATTTCTTAACTGATGGCTGAACTTCAAACCTGACACTAACTAAACTAATGCGATTGCATTTTACTTTGTATGCTACTTTCATTCCTATAACAATCGAAAAATATTATTATACCAATAAACAAAAAAAAAGATTTACAGATTATGAATATATTCATTGGTATACCAACCAATTTTCAAGCGGATATGATAAAAGTGCAAGGGGATTTAGAATTTAAAAAGAAGGATTATTTTAAGCTTTATTTGGGGGACATGGGGGCCTGTCAAATGAATGTATCGACTATCGTGCTACAGGAAAAGCTTTTTTTAAAGTTATGATGCCAATTTTAATATTACGTCATATGTACGTATATCCTGTAGTGTCAGTCCCGAGATGAAAGGATTATCTCGGGGGGGGGTACAACTTTTTCAATTGTACGGTTCTTCACCAGTGCTAATGGTTGAAGCGAAATATGAAAAACTGGAAAAAAAAACCTCATTTGGAAGACACACGCCTTAAATTGATGGCAAGTTCCTTTTAAATACAGTCACTAAAGTTCGACGTTATTTGCCACGACCCATATACCCTTTTGTCTCAAGACAATGTTGCAACCAAAGGGAATACCTTTCTCAAGTCTACGATCATATTAGACTCTTCATCATGGTGACATTTCTAATGACACGTCTTACTTTGTAAAAGGCCAACAACATTTGTTTGGAGATATGATTTCTGATAAACCATTCTACATCTCGGTCACCCAGTCTCAATTGGACTGTTGGACTCACGCTGTGTTATCAGGATCATTGCAGAGGGTAGACATTGGTAAATTATGATTGCAGTCACCAACGAGGTCTGTAACCATTTGATTTCTGAAATCTAAAAAGCACATCAGAACAGGGTTTTTTAGAGACAGTTCTACAGCCAAGGGTCAAGAATCTATGGGAGGGTCTTAAATTATTGTCAGTTTTATCAATGGTGTCTAAAGCCATCTCTGATGTAACACGTGACGAGGTGAGTATCCCATTGACAACAACATACCGTAATCATTCAGACCAAACCAAGCTATTATGACGCGTACATGGCGACATGTTGGCGACCAAGTACTCGAAACTCATTTTGGTGAATTATGTGGGAAAAATATCAATATTCATGAAACAGGTGATCGTATTCTCACAATCTAACATTGATTTAGCATAATCTCCAGGCACGGATGCTCGGTCGCATATTCATTCTTCGCCATTGTGAAAAAAGATAACGAAGCAAAGAATGGACTCTTACTGATTGCATTATCATAATTCCTAATTTCTTATTTAAAATAAATCCACTGCAGGATTAATTATAAATTTACCGAGAAAAGGCTTTGGCAACCAGCACTTAATAAAAGTGTGGTCTAAGTTGATGATGAACTTAATCAATGCTATGAGAGAAACACGAATAGGACTTAGGAGTATTGACAACTCAACGAGGAAAAAATTTGTCTTTTTGAAAAACAATAGGTTTATTAAATTGATGTACATGTATTGATCTATGTAATTGATTTGCATGTATGTTTCTTTGATTTTTGGATGAAAAAAACTGATATAGAAATAAAATAAATCAAACAAATTTTAACAATTCAATTCAAAACGATAGAGCATGGATTTATCAAGAGACGCTGTGAAAAAACTAATAGTACGAAAGAAGTACTAGTAAACAATCTTCCCCTATACTAGGCCCTTCAGGAACTAGGCAAAAGTGCTAATTGTGGCGCCGATATATCGAGTATGGTATAAGATGTTAGTCGATAACAGATATTCTATTCCTTTCTACACCTAGTCAGGAATGCCCTCTACATGTAAAACACCTCTCCATCATTTGTCTCTTTAAAAAAAAACCGTCTGGAGTTCTGGTAGAGAAGTTATCCCTAAAAAAAAATGTGCGTGTTTATTTGAATTAAATTCTGATGATTGCCGACCGGGGCTGCTGATTTATTAATTTTTGTGGTTATTTAGGGTTTCTGTAATTGGGGGATCATTGATCCATTCATGACACAATGATAGTAGGGTGAGACAGTCACATTCTCTCGACAACCAACACGATCATGGTCAATACAATCTCTATTAATCGTAGCAATGTAATCATTCTGCATTGCCGTCGTATAAATTAAAAATTGAATAAGTGATACAAGTTAACATGATTGTATAGCAGCTCGGTGTCCTAAGGTATTCAAACAAATCAAGATTTTTAGGTTGCCAAGTCGTCCATCTATCGGGAAAATGTCTAAATCAATATTTTGTATGCAGTACGTGTTCCATTGATATTCGAGCTTATCTAAAAATTTATGACTATCTTTCTTTGCTTACTCGCTTTTCATATTTCCTATAAAATTATTTATTCTGTCTATATAATATATTCTTCTTTGAGAAACATCTAGAAGTTCGCACGAAATAATATAAGAAGTTGAAGTGAAAGAGTAATAGGGTATCTTTGAGCGAAGGTAAAGCATTTAATCTTTTTTCACTGGAAACTCAATTCCTTTCTTTCTATCTCCCCACGAGAAAGTCCATACAACAACGCCTGTAAGACAGAGGAAATCTTGGAGCAGTTGTCTTGGCGGAAATTGAGTTTTTCACTTGGATGGAAAAGAGAACTGCTCGATGATGTGAAAGATTGTTCATTTGATTTTGGGGAAACACGGTATGTTTTATCGAACTGGGGGATACCAGGAAATGGTGTTTCTCGGATATGTTGGCAGCAGCATTTATGGAATCGAAATAACGGCAGAGCCTTGTTCTTTCATTCAAAAGCTTAGTTGTATGTCACTTTCGAAACCCATAAATGGATATGTATAGCCTCCCTTGCCATAAGTGTATTTCAACATCGTAAGATTTTTTTAAACATTAATAAATTGATTGATTAATTTCAATAAACGATTCAGAAATTTTGGATGTGCAATCGTATAGATGTATGAACTTAACATAAGTTAACATGTTAAAGATGACACGCGTTTTTTTTTTATCCGTTGGTAGATCTATTATAGATCATCAAACTTTAGTGGTGCACAAAAATAATTAGAAAAAAGGAAAAGTCATTTGCTTAAATGAAAGCAAATTTAAAATGTTCATGCAGCCATCGGATGAACGAAGGAACATCATTTGTTTTTCACTCATTAAAAATGAAATTCCATTCAAGTGAGTAGAAATATCAGATCTGTTCGATAAACCAACTGCAAAATTGACTAAACATATAAAAAACCTTCTTTTTCAAATATAGCGTTTGCGGTGTTTTTTCCCCGTAAATTGCACGGCCATTATCACGATTCTGAAAATACTCAATTCCTTATTTATAGCTTAGCTACTATTTTCTTTATCATGTTTATGTTACTGGAAAATAGCAATAAAATGTAACTCGCACACAATTACAGGAAGTTTGCAAAATTGAATAAAACAATTTTGCTCTACATCATTAACGATAATAGCAACACTAAAAATAAATCCTCCCATGGCAGTTACCAGTAGTCCACTTCCTTTAAGATGATTCCTTCTCTTCCCCTTCAAAACCTTCTTCAGTCTTCACGTGACTTCCTGAGGCACACCATAGGCTAAATTCAATCACGTGGTTCCTCTCGAGGGCAGCCTATCGCCACTTGAAACCCTTGCGCAGAATAACGATTTTTGAAGGGCTCTAAGCAAGGCGCAATTATTTGATATCAATTCGGCGCCATGGGTTATAAATGATAAAGTGAAATTCTGTCAGCACATTTCACAGATGGCTTGTAATCTATATATTCTTAATACATCCTTGCCCCTCCCTCACAAATTAAGGATAAATTACATATTATAGAGTAATACTTGAAGTTAATAATTTTTTTTTAAGTGAATTAATTTTTCATGCGCCTTTTTGAATTAGATGTTAATTTTTTATGATTTCTTACGAGGAGTTCAGAAGCATACTTGCAGTGTATATGAATATATGTTTAGATAGTGTTGTTTTTTCGTAAATAGGGAACTTTGAAATTCCAAGAGCAATGCATTTTTAGAGTTTTGCTTTACACAAATAAAGTTTTGATAAAATATCAAGTTGACGACAAAGAGGGGTCAAATCTATGTTGTTGCCGCTCTAGTTTTTTTTAATAATGGCTTGAAACATAATTCCTAAGACGTAATTTGTTCACTAAAACGTTGACCGAATTCTATTCCTAAAAGGCAATAATAATAATAATGTTAATAATAACAATGTCAATAAATAAATGAATACATGAGTTGATAAAAGTGACGTCACGAAATTTATTAAATATGGAGATATCTCTGTTTGTCTTTTCTACCCCCTCCCTTACCTATTCCTCCTTGTCTCCTTGTTCCAACAGGGTTCTTCCTCTCATCCCCCGAAACTGAAATCACAAACAATGGTGTGTAAGCGTCATCACAGCACCACACTTCTAGGAATGCCCATCGCCGAGGCATTATCCTTTTTATTCCCATGATGTGAAGATGCCCCCGAACCCCCTTCAGAGAAGATATTCGTCAAGAATTCATGAGCATCTATACCAACGCCGCAGGAAATGAAGAGGAATCCTGGGTATATACGGTAGTTTGACGACACTAAACGATCTGGTTTATTAATGATCTGCGGAAGTTTTAAGGTGACATTCGTACTCGTCGTGCTAGAAAGGTGTTTCATTTTGTCACGTCGATTTATAGCCTTATCATGTGGGCTGACTTAGGCCTAATATTTAAGTCGATAATAAGGTTTTATATGGGATCTTGCCAGGTTGAAGTTTCAGAAGATAAAAGTCATGGCAACATTGTCTCTTACGAGAATTATTTTATGAAACCATGACAACAATGTCGACGAACAAAGATTAGAATTTGACACGAAAAAGCTTTCAAGTTGACTTGACAAGAAGGAATTCTCACCATGTCACCAAGAAGGATAGGCTTTTTAAAGATTCCGTATCGGTATACATTATCATTTCTTTAAGCTTTAGTAAAAAGTAGAGCTAAGTACTTTACAAAAAAAAAACACTGACAACTGTTTCATCGTTTGAAAATCAAAAGATTAATCATATGATAATACAGTGAGAACCTGTTTCCAAGAGGTTATATGATATACGTTATTCAATGACTTAAGAGATGCCATATAGTTAACCATAGGTGTACATGTAGCTTTACCTAGGCATAAAAGAAAAATGAACCTCCCTAAAATAGCATCCCACCCCCCCAAAAAAAAAAATATATATAATGTAAGGGGGCCCTCAGCACAACGAGTGGTGCAAGGTTCTCATCATCTGATAGATACTTGGAAGACAAATAAATAGACGAGTGAGACGTAGCTCTCTTATTTCCTTTTATTTACGTAAAATAAATAAATAAATAAATAAAAGGAAATAAGAGAACTACGTCTCACTCGTCTATTTATTTGTCTTCCAAGTATATATATATATATATATATATATATATATATATTAACATCCATCACAGTTCAAATAATCACTTCAAAGGTACGGTTCTCTTTTTTTTAATTCTGCTTGAACGTGGAAATACATGTACATAAAATGAATTTTAATGATAACTGACGAGATTCATGCCAAGTACATTACGTGGATGGTACCGACTGCAATTATTACCCAAGAACAATTTCGACTTGACCTACTTCATCTGTTCTTTGTCGGTACTGTTCTCCACCCCCTCATTTCTCAATGTTCGCGCGATGATTTCTCATCCCCCTGTCTCCTCTCCCCCCCCCCGCGCCCCTTAATTTCTACATATTTTTTCTCTCTCTATTTCTTTCGTCAGTTTTCCTTCAGGAGTTTCACCTTCCCTTTGTATGAACCGACATCAACTTAAGAGCTTTAAAGAATTTGCCTTCATTTTTGTTTATATAAAAGATAAGAAACCAATTAAAGGGCTAAAAATTAATTGCTCTTAAGTGAAATTACATTCCTGGGAGTTATTTTTACACTTCTCGATTTTTTCGGTTCTCCTTTCATATTAAAGAAGAAAATGTCCGTTTATATTGCCGACATGGGAAAGTCATGCTGTGTAAGATTTTTCTTCATCGTCTTTCCTTTAACTTAGATACAGATTTATGTCCGGAGGGGCAGTTTGTAATTTGAGCTCGGTAAAGGAATCAATACGCTGCTAGGCCTAGTATTTTCGGTGAGAACCTATACTTACGGAAAGATTTGAATGAATGGAAATGAATTTGAAATAGGCCTATCCGTTGTAGACAAAATATTAGCAAATTATTATGACATAAAAAAGGCTAAGTGCAAATATTGATATTTAATTGAAAGTGTTTTCACACAGTTCAAACAGTAAAATGATAGATCTAGTATTGTATGAATTAGCACACACGGGATCCATCTTTATAGGTCGTTTTAGTTCCAACATGATATAAAAACTTTCTCTTGACATCATTGTAATTAAAAACCATAAAAAAATCACGAAAAGTACTAAATAATAACGAATGTATGATGACTGACACAAAACGTATAATACTGTCTAAAATATCTTAAGTTCAAACAGACAGGTAAGTGATGATACTGGCTTAGCTGTATCAATTCAAAAGAGTTGTACAAATGCTGAAAAGGGATAACCAATTATTTTGTTCACAATTGTTTATAAAAAAAACTGAGGCGTCATGTCTTGTTTGCTAATTTTTCTTAAATATAATCATTTCATATCAGTCATGCACCGTGTCTGCAAGCGAGTGTAAGAACTTCTTCCAGGGGATTATGTTTAAATGATCGGTTGACTCATCTGCATAATACACTATAGAGAGATCCCGGGGCCTGTCTGCTTTCTGCTTCAATCAATAAAAACCTTAATACTTCTAAACATGTGGTGTTTCAGCTGTTGATTCCTACAAACACCGGTGATCCCACCACACAAACTCTACGTGCCTAAATGCACTGATGTCGGCCACTTAGTGAACGGATTTTGTGGAGTCAGAAATATGCTTGCTGAGTAATGCTTATTGATTTGCAGGAATTATGAAATAAGATAAATGAGTCTTACTGCTATGAACATTCTACGGAAAAATATAAGCATGAAGGATTGCGCTTTTGCATGTAAAGGTATAATTTTTTTGCTCCTCTCATTTAGTTTTGGTACATAATAGTCAGCATGCACGATATTATTACTTAATAAGCGTAAGAAGAAAACCCGAAGGGGAACACATGGCAGTCACCATAAGCGTAAGAGGACTTCTTCCTGCGAACATTATTCTATTCCTGTTGTTTTTCGGCCACGTGCAGACCTACCTGCTCAGCCACAGAATGAAGTATGTTTAAATCAACGACAGGGAGACCTGACTGTTGTGAAAACTGTTCCTCATTTCACCAAGCTGTGTATCTTGAACATGAGATCGGTCAGGAATAAGTCTTCAGCATTCACTGACTTTGTTCTTGAAAATGACTTTGACATCATAGCTATATGTGAAACTTGGTTGAGAGATGGTGACAACGCTGTTATTAGTAGAATCACTCCAGATGGTTACAGCTTTGAGCATCGATCAAGAGGAGAGAAGCCAGGGGGAGGAGTTGGTCTGTTGTTTAAATCTTCCTTGTCCATAACTGTTCAGCAGGTTACACCATACAGATCCTTTGAATGTCTTCATGTATTGGTTTCAAGTGACTCCCGTTCAGTTAGACTTATTGTAATTTATCGTCCAGAAGTTTCTGACGACCAAGGACGCCACCTACCTTTTAGCATATTCCTCGAAGAGTTTAGTACGCTGTTAGATGCATACCTTCTTTGTCCGTCTGAAATCTTGATTACAGGAGATTTCAATATTTGGGTTGACGAAAGAACTGACAGAAACGCAAGACAGTTTCTAGATCTGTTATTTATGTTTGGGATGAAGCAACATGTTCAGGAATCGACTCATCGCTATGGACATACCTTAGATCTTCTTATATCTCGAGAATCAGAAAATGTCCTCTCAGATGTCGCCATTCTTCCGGGACTATCGGATCACTTTGCAATTCAGTGCAACTTGCTTTTAAGGAAACCTAAAGCTGTTCGTCAATCAATCGTCACACGAAACTTAAAACTGATGGATCGTGCAAAGTTTCAAACCGTGTCCATGCAGCGTTATCGTCCATCGATTTTGAACACAACGACGTTTCTTCATGTGTCAACCATTATGAGAACTCTCTACAAAGTTTACTTGATCAGCTTGCTCCAAAGAAGACTCGAACAATCGTTATCAAGCCTCGGGCACCATGGATGACTGATGACATTCGTAGTGCAAGGCGTCTTCGACGTCGACTTGAGCGGCGTTGGAGATCTTCTAGAAATCCTGCTGATCGACTTCTATATGTGGAGCAGAAGCAACATGGTTTAGATCCTATACCCACTTGTCTAATTAAAGAATTTGTCAGTGACTTTGCTCCTTACATCACTGACATAGTTAATATGTCCTTGAAGTGTGGATCATTTCCTGAATGTTTGCAGCATGCCATTATCAAACCCCTACTGAAAAAACACTCACTTGACAGACAAGATTTGAAGAATTATAGACCAGTAGCAAATCTGAAATACCTTGGCAAACTGATCGAAAGAGTTGTTTCAAATCGACTACAAACTTACATGAAGAATGAAAATTTGCATAATCCTTTCCAGTCAGCATACAGGGAGATGCATAGTGTGGAAAGTGCTTTGTTACGGGTAACCAATGATATACTTACTGGTATGGATAATGGAAACGTTACAGGTTTGGTATTGCTAGATCTCAGCAGTGCCTTTGATACTGTTAATCATCGCATTTTGTCTTATAGATTGAAAGAAATAGGTCTAAGTGGTATAGTTTTAAGGTGGTTTGAGTCTTATCTTTGTCATAGATCACAAGAAGTTTGTATACATGATGCTCACTCTGCCTCAGTAAGTATAGATTTTTCGGTCCGCAGGGATCTGTTCTCGGTCCGCAACTTTTTAATATTTACACACTACCCATTCAATATATTGTACAGAGACATAGTGTCAGTTATCATATGTATGCGGATGACCTACAACTTTATTTCACTTGCAGACCAGTTCAAACGGAAATAGATGAAAATGTACAAAAACTGGAAAACTGTATAGCTGATATAAGGAACTGGATGATTGAGAGTCACTTGAAACTAAATGATGCAAAGACAGAATTCATTTTATTTGGTAACAGAATACAGCTTAGTAAAGTTCATATATCTCATGTCCAAGTTGGCTCTGCCCGTGTAACTTCTGTACATCAGGCTAAGAATCTTGGAGTACTATTTGATTCTGCCATGTCATTTGAGTCTCACGTTTCGAATTGTGTGAAACTAGCTAATTGTAATCTTCGAAATATCCGTACAATTAGACAATATCTCTCACCTCAATCCACCCAACAGTTAGTACATGCTTTCGTTACCTCACATCTTGACAATTGCAATTCTTTACTCTTTCGTTTACCCGCCAACCAAGTTAACAGACTGCAAAAAGTCCAAAATACTGCTGCTCGCCTTGTGACCAAATCAAGAAGATCCTCACGTATCACTCCTATCCTAAAATCCCTCCACTGGCTCCCTGTTCAACAGCGTGTAATCTACAAAATTCTCCTCTTAACCTATCGTGCACAAAATAATCTAGCTCCTGATTACATTTCATCGCTTCTGTTAACCCATTCCTCAGGTCGTTCTGGTTTGCGTTCTTCAAATAATGTAAGGCTCAAAGAAATACGTACTAAACGAAGTTGGGGGGATAGAGCATTTTCATCTGCTGCACCTTTTTTGTGGAACAGGTTACCGCTATCTATTCAGACAGCTAATACTCTTTCTACATTTAAGGCAGCACTTAAAACTCACCTGATGCTTAATGCATACTGCTAAATCATACCAGCAGTTTACAGTCTAGTTCTTTATTCTTATGTTTAGTTTGTTAATTTTTCTTTTGTTATTTGTATGCGCCTTGAGCATCTCTTAGAGATGGATATGTCGCGCTTTATAAATATTGTTATTATTATTTGTTATTATTCATGGAATGAGTGCCTTCAAATGCCAGCCACTATGCATTTAACACTACTTGTCTGTAAACTAAAACAAATTAATGCCTACTTCATTCATACCTCATCGTCCGATCTTTATAGGAAGCACGAAGAATTGTTTTAATTACTCCGTACTCCGTTCACAGATTCATGACCGTGCAAAGACGAACTTGCCCTCCCAGAGTTGACATTGAATCTTAAATGTGTTGGGAAGTTCTGTTTTGTTTTTACTTTTGGCTTGTCAATATGTTTTTTTTGGGGGGGGGTTGTTGTTGCTGTTTTAACACGTTGAATGGAGAATGAGGTCTTCAGCCTGTCGTCATCCCTTTGAAAACATTACTTCCCGTTATAGTTGTACTAGTATGATATGGACATTCATCTGTTAATCAAAATATACCCCTGGGAATCTGTCTTTTTATGAGTATCGAATGCAAGTGAGCATAACCCAGCTGGTCTTTGCGAAACATGAAGAATGTGAATTTGTTGCACATGTATTCCGAGAAAGGCTTAAAGGTGACGACTGCCGTATGTTCTGTAAATCATTGACACAGATATGTCAGAAGCAGACGACGTCGGCGTTCCCGCGTCCGATACCGTGTGATCGAATGCTGAAATGCACTTTTTGAATCGTCTGGAGAGTACATTGAGGAATTCTCAAGAAATCGAACCTAGAACTGAGAGAGCCCGTCCAATTATGAGAATGTTGAGTGATAGCCATGCTCTTCTCTTCAGAGTATTTATCTTCGTCGTTTCCACCTACTCTTTCGCCTTATTTTCATTTCATTTTCCACCATTTTTTTCTCAGGAACCTTTTTTTTCCTCTTTTATTGCAACGTTTTCCATCGTCGTATTTTATTGTTCTTCTTTTTCTTCTTGTTTCTATTACTCGTCATTCGTTGCCATGTTTTTTTTCAGTTTATTGAATTCGTCTTCTTCTTTTTCTTCTTCTTCCTATACTTCATTTTTTTCTTCTTCTTTTTCTTCTTCTTCATCTCTCCCTTCTTTTTTTTTTTACTTTTATCCATCTTCTTAACATATATTTTTGGTCAAACTAATTATTACTGTTAGTTTTATCATTACTACTACTACTACTACATGTACTACTACTATACTACTTCTACTACTACTACTTCTACTACTACAATTCATCTTATCAATGCATTAATGATGTAATATTTGATTCTGGATTCAGGAGCATGATTTTTGTGTGCTAAAAATGTTAAAATAGATCTTATCATAAGCAACCTACCGCTCCCCCACCGTACCATCTCATCAATACAACTTAAATACCAGACTTATTCTGTGGAATGCATACATGTACTTTTGACTTTACAATTTTTGCAGCTTCTCCAGTTCTACTATAAACGTACCCTCATTAATAAGTGTTATCTAAGTTAGATGTGGACTCAGTGTACATATAGAATCCTGTAAATCTCCACTGCCCTTACACTTAATTGAAATTTGTGTCATACCAATAAATTTTGCAATCAGAGCAATAGATAAGCAATATCCATCATCGTTATCATCATTTATTTTATTTTTTTAAATAACACAAATACCGTACAATTTATAAAAAGATAAAGGTACAATAGGAATGAAAACGTAAAGTAAACCGTGGGAGAGGCTTGCATGCCAAGGATGACTAATTTTTAATTCGAAACTGGTGATAGAAATTCCAATAAAGATAAGAGCATATCCCAAAGATGAGGGAGAGGGAGGGATGTAAAGAGGGGCATAAAGAAAGATGGAGAGAGAGAGAGAGATGGTAAATAAGAGATCGTGGATCCAGGAAGATAAAAGGAGAAATGCCGGAGAGGAAGAGAGGGGGAGAGAAATGGGGGATGGGGAGAAAGAAAAAGATAACGACGGCGGCGTGTAAATCAGAAACAGATGGAGAGAAAATTGGGGGTAAAAATAACCCAATTTACATATCCAAGAAAAGGACCTACCAGATAAAGTGCGTAACCTGTTAACACCCATACTAACCAGTATTAAACATGTTAGAAATAAGAATGTCAAAATCAACAATGCAACACCTATCATTAAGGATTATCCATCAAGACAGAGAGAGAGAGAGGAATCCGTGTCCTCGAGTCAAGATTAAGATACGTGCTGACACGGCGATCATCCCGAGACACCAGACATCAGACTGGCTAAAAGCTCAGTGAGGATTTCTAGGTATGATAACATGGTCATCAATCAAGCTGCCAGCAGACAGCAGGAGTAAAGCTGACGACCTGTCCAACTGAATCTGGTGATCGGACTAAGACCCGCAGGGCGGTTGTCATGCTTTTTGCAGGCATGTCAGGGTTATCTCAAGAGGTATGGACCCCCTCCGCCATTTTAAAATTTCTAAAACGTCTTTAGAATAGATGACCTGAGCAGTTAATTGAAACCCTGACTTTTGAGGTTTAATGCATCATGGCCTCATCCATGTGCAATACTGCATTATCGTGAATAAGTATATTCCTCTCAACGTTGAAGGAGATCGAGGACAGGGCGGGACGGAGTGGTTCAAAATGACACGTGGCCTAAATGTATTTCTGATCTCTTTCATCAGTTCATTAGGTGTAAATCTGCCAGCCAGCCTGCCTTATTGAATCACTGTGGCTGAGCTCTTGAGTTATCAACCCACTGTAGAGTGTCCTGGCTTGATATCATTCAATTTTACTAATCAAAATTTACAAAGTCAAATCTGCCTCACTTCAGTCTGTCATGAGGCTCCTGATTTGCCGCGTTGACTTGTGGGTAAGACTTTTCCCTGATTCTGGTGCACAAACATCATCATTTGAATGATGCAGCGGTGATAACAAATTGTTACGTCAACGACTGATATCTAAAACGGCGCACCCCTTGCCTTGTGTATCTAGCAAAGATGAAGAATCGTAACAGCGCATTACAATATTGGCAATAATGATTAACTTTTCCCCATGTGTAAACTTAATGAGTTAACTCTATAAATCATGAAAATAAGCAAAAGGTCAGAATGAGGCCAAAAGTAGTCATCTGCATCGGACGACAAAGACATAATATAGTTGTTTATAAGATACATAAACAACAGGTAGCGTTATTCATGATATTGAGCAAATATTGTATACGGTTTACAGAATGAAAGAGGGTGATCGAAAATTATCTTATAAAGATAAATTCAAGGCAAGGTATCAAACACTTATGAAAAAAAATTTGAATGAAACATAAAAAAACACAGTCCGAGTGCTTGTATTCAAGTGGCAATAGTGTTTTTAATAGGGGTGCTAGATAAAAAAAAATCAACAGTTGCGTAAGGTCTGATCTGACCTCTGCTACTGGGTTTCATAAATTATTTAAGTAATATTCAGGGCATCAACTATGACAAATCATCGAATGCAATAAAGCTGAAATTTGCAAAATATTTGATATTGATAATGGGAGAAGTAAAGCCACATATGCCCTTGAAAATTGATCCTCCCCCTTGTGATGTTGACGAAGACGACGGTCTGTTTCAATTATTACACAGCTCTCTGGTTATTAGGTGGCATATAACTGAATGAAATGAGAACAGTCATCCCAGGTCACACCAAGTAGCGACCCTAAATTGATCGATCACCGAACAAGTAGAAGAGTTTTAGTGATAGTCATAGCCGCATTCATCGTCGTCAGTGTCGCCGCAGTAGTAGTAGCGGTAGTAGTAGTAGTCGTGGTGATAGTATAAGTAAATGTAGTAGTAAGATGAGGGGGAAGGACTAGTAGAACTAGTGGTAATAGTGGTGGTGGTAGTAGTAGTAGTAGTAGAAGTAGTAGTAGTAGTAGTAGTAGTAGTAGTAGTAGTAGTAGTAGTAGTAGTAGTAGTAGTAGTAGTAGTAGTAGTAGTAGTAGTAGTAGTAGTAGTAGTGGTAGTAGAAGAAGTAGTAGTAGTAGAAGTAGTAGTAGTAGTCGAAGTGGTAGTAGTAGTAGTAGTAGTAGAAGTACATGTAGTAGTAGTAGTAGTAGTAGTAGTAGCAGCAGTAGCAACAGCAGTAGTAGTAACAGTAGCAGTAGAAGTAGTAGTATAGTAGTAGTAGTAGTAGTAGTAGTAGTAGTAGTGGTAGTAGTAGTAGAAGTAGTAGTAGTAGTAGTAGTAGTAGTAGTAGTAGTAGTAGTAGTAGTAGTAGTAGTAGTAGTAGTAGTAGTAGTAGAAGAGTAGTATGAGTGGCAATGAACTTTATTTCCGCTATCGTAACAATTATGACTGTAGCGTAGACATATATATAACCGGGACCCCTGACCTTCCATAATCACGAATGATAATGCTTTACGCTGGCAACAGTGTGAAGTGGAAGGTGACACAAATCGATCAAATTCAATTAGCATTCTCACAGGTCCAATTGTCATTTATGACTAATCTCCAATTTCAACGTGTACTTGCCCCTGTGTGTAAATAAAAGTGATCATTAGAAACATCTGCTCTGCGGTGATGGACTCGGCAGATTTGCGCGAAATATTCTGGTCGAGGATCAATGGGGTCGGCGCACCGAGGCTGAGGACAAGCAACCCTGAACCATGGACCATGCCTGATCCCATGATGATGAAGGCGATGGTGACGACGACGATAACGATGATGATGATGGTGGGGGTGGTGGTAGTGATGTGATAATGAGGATGAACTGAATAATGTCAACTGGTCAATGAAGACAACTATAGCTGTAAGGGCTATTGTGATGATAATGATGATAATATTGATGGAGGTCGTGATCATGGTGATGGTGATAGTTATAATGATGGTAGCTTGATGCTGCTGCTGAAAGTGACGACGATGATGACAATGACGATGATGATGATGCTGGTGATGATGATGATGGCGACGATGATGATTTTGATCATGGAGATGATTACGACGCTAATGATGATAATATTGATCATGGTGATGATGATGACGACGATGATGATGATGGTGATGATGATGATGACGATGATAACGATGATGACGATTATGCTGATGATGATTGTGATGATGATATCGATAATGGTGAGGGATGTTGATGATGTTGGTGGTTATTGTGATTATTGTTAAGATGATATATTATAACGTTATAGTATCACACATTCTTCCCACTCATATTAAGTAAATGAGTAATACTGGAAAATCACTGACATTGAACGCGGTGTTTCGTGATGATAAAATCAGCTGTAAGGATACACGTTCAGTTGTGAACTTTATGTCCGTTCAGGCAAAACAAACCTTGCTAACAAAGTAAATCGATTGGCCATGACCGTGTTCTAAGCACGACCAAACACTCGGTATGCATGAACACTTCAGTAAAACAAACCAATAAGCATTCCTTAATTTTAACGGTAAAAATGCCAGGGGCTAAAAATGTAAACATTGACTGCCCGCCTATACCAAAACGTCGTAACAAGCCGTTGACCTTGAAAACGGTATTGTATTCAACTAATTCCTTTATTTGACGTCTTATTTATCTGTCTTACCGGATCATCTTGATGACATTAATCGAATAATCAGAGGTCTAAAAAGGAGGAAACCAGTTTTCTAAAGAAATGTTCATTATTTTCAAACAGTGGTCAAGACTCATTGAAGAATGTATGACTGCGTTGTTGTTGTTATTGTTGATGTTTTCACAGAGATATATGCATAAGATATAAAGGAAGTATCTGCAAACTCCTAGGGCCGTATTCTAAACTCGTGTTTAAAGTTGTGGTTTAGTATGGGAAGCCAAAAGTATCAAAATTTGTATTAAGTTGTACCTTACTTGTGTTGACTCTGCTCTTCTATGATTCATCGATGGTGAAAACAATCGTCTATTTATACTTCCAAGATAATTATGAATGATTTAAGAGCCAAATGAGCTGAAATATGATATCTCTACTGTTAGTGATTTATGTAACAATTGGCCATCCATATTTCAACCACAACTTTAAACCTTAGTTTAACTTAAACCCGACTTCAGAATACGGGCCCTAGTGTTAAATCACGAACGATGTGACTAAGTTTAAAGTTGTGCACGAATGATATAACTGATATATGGTGGTAAGCCTTTTGTGTTCCATCTATGGTTTCACAGAATAAGCGCCAAAGCTGACAGTGCCCTAGAGTAAATTCGATCCGATTTCGGGGAGAATTAAGCAGATAAAACCTTAAAATGCTATAATGGCAAAAAAATCAGAAATTCAGTCGGTTTTGTGTTTGAAGAATAAGAATAAGAGGAGAAGAATAAAAGCTTTATACCAGGATCATAATAGTTAACTAGATCAGATTATTTTCATTATTACTTTTTTTAAGAAGCGCTCATCCTATCCATTCCCTGCCTGCAAAATTGTTGAAAACACTTTCCAGTTTTCTTATCCATCTGTTCCGTTCCCGATGTAAGCCCTTTTGGAGTCTTTGAAGTAGACTGCAAGGCCTTGTTTTGTATTCTGTTCACACTCTGGCCTCAATTTTATGAAAAAGGGGCAATCTTTCATCCTAAGTCTTTGCCAATATTGGGTTTTGAACCTGTAGCATTGCCATTGCAAGCGCAGGGATGTCATTTTGCCAGTTTATACTCCAAAGATTTACGATTCGTGTTTATGATAATTCAGTCTTTGACAGAATAAACCGTTGTCAGTTCCAGTAAGAGAAGAAGTCGCAGGAAAAATAATCTAACTGCACGCCTGCCAAAGACCCCCTTATCCCCCCAAAAAATAAAGAAGAAGAAGAAAAAGAAGAAGAAAAAAAGAGAGAAATGAAGGAGGAAAGAAAGAACCAAAAGGTATTCAAAAAGTATTCAAAAAGAAGAAAAAAGTATATTAAAAAAAAGGAAATTCAAAGCACTTAGGTTGTGCCATCGGTGTGTATTCGTCGTGATTGGTATACTGTTTGCTATATGAAAGGACGGTCCGGTGGCACATCACAAAAATTATGTTCACTGTATCGCCCGATTTAGCCTAAATACCTAGTTCCCACCGTCACGGTTTGCTCCAAGAAACAAACGGTGGTCTTAATCGTGAAGTACTCGTAGTGATCCTACACAGCAAAAGCTGTGGTGTTAACCCGTCTACATAGAGGACCACACCAGTTATTTTACACCGGTGTTAAATTGGTGGTGTTAGTTTTACACCTCCAGGTGTTATTACAACACCTTTTGTTGTTACATTTACACTCTTTGGTGTTATGTTCAATCTCTAGGGTGTTATTTTAACACCTCAGGGTGTGGTTCTCTCTTAACACCAATTGATGTCAGTTTTAACACCACATTTTTACAGTGTATCAGATCGTATCAGATCATATCAGATCAGTTGTGGCAATCGTTACGTATTGATCGTAGAAAATTTGTGAGCGGGTAAATAATTGTTCTCAGTCAGTTACGAAAGGACAATCTTGGCGTTCGTCAATGATCGCTTGGGAGTGTGAACTAGGTCTGAGCGAATCCCACAGGGATATTATAGTGTGCAATGGAGAGTGAAATATTGGTGGTGCCAGTCATTCTTTGAATTGAATATATATTATATACTATTATTCAAAAATCCATTTACCCTTTGCAATGATTTCGCATACCCAAAATCCGTTGAATCGTGTTTTCAATATGAAATGTAGCTCGATTGTCTGTTGACCTACTTGGCAGTTAATGAAAATCGCTTTTGATAGCCGAAATCAGTTATTATCTAATAGGAATCGACTAAAAATTGGTTTTGAGCAAACAAATTGAATAAAACACGATTGCTAGAGGGAAAATGGAATTGATATCAGTTGTTTGGGAAGATAAGATTAAAATGAAAGCGGATGCGTTAGGTACAATATATCGAAATAACGAAAATCAATGACCCCTATCATTTCCTGTCTGTTTTTTCCTACTTAAAAAGATTGAATACCTATCAACATCAAAAACACGGTGTTGATTGGTGTGTTTACAATGAGAAATTATGATGTAACTGCAAATTATGAACTTTATGGACTTCAACTGTTGAATGTATTGAAATCTCTGTTATTATGATATGATTGATATCTTTTGCTCACTATTCTCCAGTCGGAAATGGTCGTTTATTCAATTGGGGGTAGAAAATGACCAAATATCATTAAAACACCGCGGTTGCACACACTGCCACACGGCTGACTCGTTCACTTAGTCATTTGTAGTTCGTTTATCGTCTGTTTTGGGAGTTTGACGCCAATAACGCCAACGATATCGTTGAAAAACGAGTAATTTCAAAATGGTTTTGCAACTTGAATCTAAAATTGAATCTAATTTGTGCTTTCCGCCAATTACAATCCTTTTGGGGTTCTTTTAGATCCCAGACATTTAACACAAATGCAAAAATCAAAAGAATATTGACATATAACGTGTGTGTTTTTCGACACCCTTTCACTTTCCCCTTATCGGTGAGATTTCAAACGCAATTCATTGAATTCATTTCCCCTAATCGGTGAGATTTCAAACGTAATTCATTGAACTGATCAAACAGGCACGCTTCTATACTTTGCGGACTGGGCGGGAAACATGGTCTGACGCTTTATATCATCAATTATTCATCATGGATCCTGAATCTCACGGGAATGGTAAAAAAAACGATCAAATTACGACCGAACTAACAAATCGGAATGATATTCGAAATAAAATGAATAGAATGAATACCCAGTAAAATAGTAAATGATAGTCCCAGCATGACAGACTGGGAGAACTGGATATTGAACCAGCAGCGATGGTTGATCGCAATGGAAATTTAGCTCATTTTTCAACTTAGTTTCCCGCAGAATGTAATTACGATACATCTGAATGCATGTATATAAGTGCATATACAAAGAATGCAAAGTTTCAGTATTATTTTCGAATTTTGATAGTCCTATATGTATCGTGATCACATAGATGACCAAAATTTGAAAATTAGGCTCGAAATTAGGCTTGGAGGCAAAGAGCAAGAAAGTGTACTTTCTAAACGCTAAAATATTGAATATCATTATACTAGATTCAAATTTATTCCTTTAACCCAATGTTTAATTTAGTATGCATAATGCAGATCATAACTAAGAAGGGATAAATAAAGCAAGTTATATCACGAAACGTCGAGAGCAATTTGTTTCGAGACAACTGTATTCGAAAAACTAATGAAAATAAATAACATAGTTTAAGTCTTATCTGGGGTAGATGTGAATGTTGTTAAGAAGTTGGTTGTTTTATGCGATCCCATTGCTAAAATTCAAAACTAAAAAAGGAAGAAATGAGATATTGTTGAGAAACTGTACCGGTAGGTCATCAAAAACATGCACACATACGTGTAGTTTGAAAAAAAATGTTCTATAGTAGGCTTTCCATTATATTGTTTGGATTGGAAGAGGTAGAGTTTTTTTATTCAAAGATTATCATATCGAGAATCAAACTCAATTTTTGCTGGCCACCTGCTCCATGATATCCAAGGTGAAAAGAAGGGGAAACAGAATCAATTTGATTTGACTTCAAGAGTGAAAATGAAAGGATGAGGAGGTCTCAACGCGATAAGATTCATCCCTGAGGGGAATGATAAGAGTGGAATAAGAGGGTGGGGGAACGGGGGAGAAGACAGAGTGGAAAGAAAAAGAGGGGAGAAAAAAAGGAGAGAGAAAGAGAGAAGTAGAGTGAAAAAAGAGGGGAGGAGAGGGAGAGGTTGTGTCGGAAAGCAACACTGTCACGTCCTTTTTCCACTGTTTCTTATGTATTTCCGGTTGTCCAGAACTCAAGATCAGTATAGTTTTATTGGTGAAAGTTGTATGTTCCCACCGGAAAGGAAATATTTTGGAGAAAGCATTTACATATAAATCCTTCTGAAGATGACTGATAGAGGATTTGTGGTCGAGGAATAGTTTATTAGAGGACTAGTTACATCAATATGAATAAATAAGTACTCGTCAGCATGACTTAAAAGTCATTAGAGTGACTTATTAAAAAATTAGTATAGAATTTAATTTAATCGCCGATACTTTTTCATCATTATAACATAATTCCACAATCCACCTAACTAAATTTTTCTTTCTTTTTTCAACTGTTTAATTTGCTTATCTATCTAAAAACATTGCAAATTTATACACGTAAAGGTATAGAAACAGTAGTAAAAGTAGTAGTAGTATAAGTAGTAGTAGTAGTAGTAGTAACAGTAGTTGTGGTGACGGTATACGATAAAAAATTACTATGTGATAATTATATTGATAGTAGTATTAGATCTAATAACGATATCATTATTATTATACTTTACCGCCAAATTGTTATTATAACAGTTATGATGATAGTGATAATGTTAATGATAGTAACTATGGGCTGTATAACTCAGTTGATTTATTATCTTTATTATTACGATGACCATGATATTTGATGCTATAAGCAATAAAATAATTGTGATTTGTCATATATGTAGCGATACTTTTTTTTATTTAAATGGCGAAACAACTCTTTGGCCACTTTAAAGTGCACATCTCAGACTAAGCTATACACCTTGCAGATATAGACCAGATATCGGATGGTAAAACCTAATTCCAGGAGTTCAGTAGAAAGCAGATATCACAGCAAAGTTAACGAGATTAACTCATCAGTGTGTTTCATCCCGTATTCGCCAACGTCATATGATGTCTTCACCAGTGCGTTCGGTCCCAACTCCGTAAGTACTTGGGCATCCCTCCTTGAAACGGGTAAATTAAACGGATAAGAGCTGCAGTCTCGCGAGCGCCGTTAGATAACGCGTTCGCCATGTGCTTGGAAAATCTGACGTAGGGTATATTATCACAATTGCTGACGTAATGAGATATTTGTTAATTGCTTGTAATCATGAGTATGCCTTGACAGTTCAGGCATTCTGTTAATTGGCGTGTGCTTAAACAATTAGGGTGTGGAAATGGATGTAATAATGTGACGATGTCTGCATTCAAGTCAATCATAATTGCATTAGTCTAACAGGCAATCAATCATCATGTAACTATTGTCTCATTTCGTGGGGCTAATCAATTAGAAACAAGCCAATGGAGTGCAAGCATGGTGCCTGTCAGGTGTTTTAATTGATAATACAACTTGTTTTATTACACTAATTGCAATCTAATGATAATCAAGCATATTGTTCCAACTTTATGACAACATGACAATACAAACGAAGGGCCCATTTTTGAACAAAAATTCGAACATCATTTTAAAGCATAATACCTCAGTCACATCGATCTACGTCGGCCGTACGGCGAGTCGAAAACAGTCGTTGTAACATTTTTGTATAGCTACAGACTGAGATGGTTTGAATACAAATGAATAAAACGGCGGTTTTTGACTCGCCGTTCGGCCGCGGTAGAGCAAATATGACTGAGGTATAAACACGCGTAATTTGCAATGGAAGACAAACAGAAGATAAATTTGTTTTTGTTCATGTTTTTTCTTTAGCTGTCGAGTATGAATGACATTATTTCAAACACAAAGTGTTTCATTGCTTTCATTTTTTATAAGTTGAAACGTATAGTTTAAGATTAGGTTCGTCCGTTTGTCAGTGAAAATATCAAAATAATTCTGCTTTTGCGTTTTTCTTGTGGTAAATATCTGAGTGATTATGTGATGATAATGGTCATGCAACACTCACTACACAGCAATAAACCCAACTAAAAGAAATACACACACGCGCATGCCCTCATTCTGTGTACACACACTCTCTGCCCGTATTCTGAAGTCAGGTTTGACTTATAGACCATGGTCTAACTCTGTGCTAAAATTATGGGAAGCCAAAAGTGTCAAAATATTCATTAAGTTGTACATTTCTTATGTTTGCTGTGCTCTTTCCTGACTCTTCGAAGGTGAAGACAATCATTTATTTATACTTCCTATAGACAATTATGAATGATTTGAGAGCCAAATGAGTTGAAATATGATATCTCAACCGTTAGTGATTTATGTAACAATTGGCTTTCCGTGCTTAAACCAAAACTTTAAACCTGAGTTTAAGTTAAACCCGACTTCAGAATACGGGCCTCTTTCTCTATCTCTTGCTACCAACATGCCCAAACACACACATGCATACACATAAACGACAGGATAGTTTCTTACCTCTTATTATGTGTCATCAATATCATTTTAAAATGTTTTATATGCTGTATCAAAATACCATCACAATCTTCAGATCAACATCATTTACGTCATCCATGTCATCATATATGATGATCATCACCGTCATTATCTCATTTCATTATTCTCATGTCCTATTAGTGTGTGCCAATATGCCCAGTGTACTTTTATATAAATAATGAATAATAGAAAAAGGGTAGAATTTGTGTCATTCACCTTCATCTCCCCCACCCATTTATTCGTTTTGTATCTCCAACTATTACACTAAACAAAGGAACTGAAACAAAATAATGCTTACAATTCCAACTGTCAGCTTTGACAACAGGTACGTGACAAATCCATTATTTTGCGGATTTACAGAATGATATTTCGACAGTAGATGTGACAGTGATAAAGAGAATATGAATACTAAATGTTGAAATGTGCCAAGTTATTTCCCATATATATTGTAGTTTCCCAAATTAAGCACGGAACTGCTTGTATAGAGAACGCGTGACATTATAAACATCTGTCGCATTTCCCGCCTGATTGAAACTCAATTTACTTATCGTAACACTATTAACTCTAACATACCTTCTTTCACCCACCTTACTCCCTAACCAAAAATATGTTTCCTTCTCTCTTTTCTAGCCCCCCCCCCCTCTCTCTCTCTCTGTCTGTCTCTCTCCCTTTCTGTTTTTTTTCTCTCTATATATATCTGCCTATCTATCGGATTATTTCTCTTTCACTCTCTTCTTTCGCTTTTAATCTTCTTGCGACAAATCTCTTTCACTTACACACACACGAACATATAAAAACGCTTCACTTACTGGCATCTTCGTTCTTAATATTCTTTGACAGTTTCTCAATCTCTCCCTCTTCGTTACATTCTCATCTCTCACAAATGCACATAGTAAAACTTTAGGCAAAGGTATATATTCAATACTACTCTTTTCCATCTTTCTCTCTCTATCTCCTTGTTTTCTTAACACTATCAACAAAACTACTGTACATGTATGTTTCCATATGATTTAGATACCACCTTTCTATTTTTTGTATTTATTGTTTTACCAACGTCCTTTTTCATTAAGTCGCATTTGTATCTCTTCTTTCATTAATTATTTTCATATTTCATTTTTAGATTTATATCTTTATCTATTTTTTATTCATTCATTTGATCATTGTCTTAGGCATGTTAGGGGCGGGTTTAGGAATGTTTCGTAACAGCCAGTTAGTCGCAATGTTGCTCAAGAAATCATTTAGTTCAGTAAGAAAAATCGATCAAACTTTAAAAACTGGAAAAAGGATTGTCGGAAATATGAGAAAAACGAAGATGAGAAACACCCTGGCATACCTGAGAATTATTATGGTCAATGTGCTTCCATCACTAGACTCAGTCAAATGTCGGAATCTCAAAGATTTAGAAGAAGCCTCTGATCACGCTTGATGGCTATTCTACGTGTAGAGTCTTAGTGTGGAAGCATAATAAAATAGTTTATGAGGAGAGTAATGACTATGCAACAAGGTATGACGAAGTATACATTTAAGATCATGGGGTTAGTTTAAGGTTAATATGTATCTCTCAACATTGGAGAAATTTAAGGAATGATCGTCTCGTAAGACATGGTTGAGGTTGTTTTTCTGATATTCCTGAAAGGCATCTACACCCTCCGATTTCTTCCCATTAATCACTCCCACCAGGCTAATCTATGGACCAGGTATCCTTGGGCATGGACTACATGTACAACCTGAGTAACTTTCTTCCCATCCCCCACTCCTTATTGCATTATTAGTGTACGTGGGCTAACGACTTGCAAAAATACTCAGCATGCATAATGTATCTTACAGGAAGATTTGATGACTTTCCGACATAATTTAATTTTGGGAGTAGCGAGAATGAAGGGTAAGATTAGAGTTCCCAAA
>NC_054751.1:18292214-18422618 GCF_018143015.1 Lytechinus variegatus
GTATAAAAATATTATTATTTTGTTATTGATGTAATTTAAAATTGTAAGATAATCAAAACATACCAAGAAATCATTAAGAATGGCACTCCAAACCAGGACCCCAATGCAGAAAAGTTAACATTAAGGTAACTTTGCCATCCAATGGTAACTTACATGTACATGGAATCCTTTGATTCTGATTGGCTGTTGATTAGCGTTACCATGGTAGTTACCATTGGGTGAAAAAGTTACCGTGATGGAAGCTTGTAAGCATTGGCGGCGGAAGCCCAAAAAAATTAGGGGGAGTCTACCTGAAATTTTGTGATGGACACATGTTAAAAAAAATTGACAAGCAAAAGAAAAAAAAAGTCATCAACCTAAATTTTAGGGGGGAGGAAGCAGGAAACAAATTGACAAGCAAAAAAAAAAGAAAAAAAAGGTTATCAGCTAAAAATTTAGGGGAGGATCGTCCCCCTTCATTTTTTTTTTTTGGGGGGGGCCTGCCCCCCCCCTCCCCCGCTTCGGCCGCCTATGCTTTTAAGCACCGGGCCCTGGTAGGTGTTTTCATAAAGCCAAGAGCGACTTTATACTGGAACGACTGGTGAATCTAATGGTGAATATCATTTACCACGAGATACATGTAGGATCACCAGTCGTTCTAACGTGACAGTAACTTACGAACAGCTCTACAGAAGCCTGTTGAATATAACTTTTTGCCTGAGAAAATTCTGGTAAAAACTGAAAACTAAGGTTAGTCTGATTTCCGCCATTGACTTTAGCACAGGCCAAAAACTCCGGTAAAAACAACCTGAGTTTTCTCAGGTAAAAAGTTTTATGCAACGGGCCCCGGGATACATCACATGGCACAAGAATGGACAATAAGTCGCGCGTAAGATCATTCGCAAAACATTCCGAACAGCTGTATAAACCACTCACATGTGAAAGAGCTAATCAGGTCCCTAATCACTCTCCTCTCAGAGTGAGACGAGGGGCCAGTCTTTTTGGAGTGGGATTTACATCTAGTGAGAGTGCATTATTCCAGAGTGAAAATGTCAATTTTCAGACATTATCGCTCCAGAAGGAGCTATAGTGGGTGTGACATCTTTTGAGAGTGCATTTTCACTCCAGAAGGAGCTCTTATGCACTTTCAAAAGATTATTCATTTCATTCTAGAACAAACAAAAATGCATCTTGTTTTTTACCCATCTGACGACTTTCAGTTTAATTCACTGATTGCAATATTGTATGGTCTTTTTTATCACCTCCTCACTTTGTCGCATATTTTCCATTAACTTGTTCACCGAATACGAAGCTCTGTCCCTGGATGTTCATTACGACACCGCCTCTTATGAAAAGGATTTCTATAGTGGAGCGTTGTGGCCCAGTGAATAAGTCTTCTGACTATGAAACAGAGGGTCGTGGGTTCGAATCCCAGCCATGGCGTAATTTCCGTCGGCAAGAAATTTATCCACATTGTGCTGCACTCCACCCAGGCGAGGTGAATGCGTTCCCGGCAGAATTGATGCCTTGAATGCATGAGCGCTGAAAGGCAGCTCGAGCTAAAGCCGGGGTAATAATAATAATAACATCGCGCCTCGGAATGGAAAATTTCTAGATAGATGGAGCTATATAAATGCTTATTATTATTATTTAGTAGTATAAATATTATTATCATTATTATTATATTAATTCAAACACTTACCATGGTCAACCAGGCGTTGATTTTAAAAGTCTCCAGTCGTTCATCCTGTTAAAATCAGTAATTCGGAGAAGTTTTTACAGTAAATGGAAAATAATCTTAACACATTAAAGCTGCACAATAATGATATAAAGTCGCATTTTTCCATTAACATTCAATATTTCTTATCAGAGATATTTCGAAACTTGCTATCTTAAAGCATTTTTACCCTTTAATTTAATATGTGAAATGAAAAAAAAGAAAGAAAGTGTAGAGATACACTGTTGGTTGTAATTTTACGATAATGAGATCATTAATAAGCTCTTAAAAACGGAATATGCTCTGGAATTCTTTATTTCTAGTTATTAAAATGAATAGTCTATCGTTGATTCCATTGTTGAAAATGGAATCAAGTGTTAACTTTATTGGACGGTGTTTTTCTACAAGAGTATGAAAACATATAAATGCAATTTAGAGAAATTCTTCAAAGAATTAAGTTTGATTTAAATTTAATCTTTAGTAGAGCGACACGTTCAATGCGTTATAGTAAACCACCCATCATAACATCTAGTGATTTGACTGCAAGCATACTGATTTTTTAGTAAAACTTTATTATTTGTTAAACTTTATTATTTGTTAACACCCCCCCCCCCAATATTCCCGCGAAGTAGATAAATTACGATTGGAGAATATTTCCATATCTTACCACATCCAGGACCTGGGCAACGAAAAATTGCATCTCGACGAGGGTTGTTTGGGAGATATTTTTGACCGGTCGAATCGACTTGTCGTATCGACCGTTCGAAAACAGATCCGAACGAAGATTCATATGGTCACGTGACCCCGAGGCTCCTGTAGAGTGGAAGAGATAAAAAGGAAAGGGTATACAACAGTCAGCTGTGTTGATACCATGGGGAGTTAAATATGGGTGTTTAAAGGGAAGGTATGTCGGTTACTTTCTTTCTTTATGGAGTATGATAAAAGAAAATTTTTCATCTTGATTAATCCCCATCCCCTCTCTTTCCGCTTGTTTCTTTCTCTCTATCTCCTGTCAAAACCTGAATGCAACATTAACCGTGTTAGCAGTTGATTACAAACTGTGAATAAGAATAAACAATTTTACCACCACCCTACCAAATGGGAAACAATATTGAGAACATATAGTAGGCAGATAGTTCTCCACGGATATTTTGCAGGTCTAAGACAAGGCCTACCAAATATCTAATATTTATATGATTTTCCACTATGACAGTTCATTTTCACCCCCTCGTTTAATACAACAAAAATGTAAGCTGTGCCTCTGGTTGCGCTTTTGGTAAATGCGCAACTCGACATTTTCAACGTATTCCCTTGGGAAATATCTTGGGGAGATATCTTACAGGCCGTCATTTACGTCACAAATTAGCGTTGATAGTAAAAACTATTATGGCATGCATGGTCTCAACCAAAGACGCTTAAATGTGTAAACTTCGAATGCACTATTGGGAAGTCATACCAACAATGGGGGAATCAAAACCTCCTTAAATTCTGTTCTGCATAGAAACGGTAACGTTGTCTACTTATAGGCTTACACATTTTTGTTCTATTTCAGAAATTTGTGTGCCTCATTATTGTAATAACTTTAAGTGATTGCGTTGCCACTGGTTGCGTTTCATTGTGATTAAGTGCGCCACCCGTTTCACTCGCATTGTCCCGGGGGAAATCTCGGGAGAATATCTCACATCCCGTCACTTACCAGGCCTACGCCAATTATTAGCATGGATTAGGGAAATCTGTTGATACACTTGCTACCGATGAAACCCTTATACCTCGGGTGCACTTAGAGAATGTATTGTGTTTGTGGCACAATATTTATGCATAAAAGTTGTATTTAAACCAAGTTATATAGTATCTATATAGTTAATAGTGTTTCATAACGTAATATAGCTGTGCGAGAATTACTTGAATATGCATTCATAATATTTATTCAACATTTATGATCACATAAATCTAGTAATTATCTAAACAATTGCTCCTTGGCAGTACACGGTTTCTTGAAGCAAATACGAACCAATTAGTATCGCGTTTTCCCTTTATTGGGATTATCCCAGTAGCTAGAATATTTTTTTTATAAGGATGTTATATCCCTTTGAAGGTTGTTTAGACGGATTATGGTCTTAAGCGAGCGAGAATATCGGATGGCATCTTTGGAAATGTGAAAGTTCATTCTCGCCGCCCGACCGCTTTCATTGCTATAAGGCTTACTATTCTAAGATGGATGATGGGAGCGTTACTACGTTACCACGACAATAACGATCTAACTTAAGAGAAAACATTGCTACATTTCATTTCCATCATCTCTTTTTCATTCACTTTGTATACCCCCGTCCTTCTTGGATAAGGGAAGGCATGGGACCCCTTGAGATTGACAAGTGCCATCGTGTAGAGAAAGGGAAGTGGATGAGGAGTCTAAGCTCCGTTGGTTGTTACGTGAGTCGAATCAGCAACTGGTACGACATGGGTTCATCTAGAAGATTGCGAGTGGGGGTCACGTGTGTAAGGAGGTTAATTTCGGTAAATGGCACATTTCTGTAAACTACCCACTTGGGAACCTCGTGAAACAAATTCATAATATAATCCTCGTACACACAACACATACATACAAATATCTAAACGTTACGGTGCGAATCGAAATATTCAAGAAATGTGTTTTACAGTTTTGTGTTGCTAGAAATTTGGACAACCGTGGATCTCACGAAATGTTACCTTATTGCGACTAATCATCATGATCAGTGTGGACTGAGTACTTTTCAACTGTAATCCTATATGCAAATGCATACATGTGTTTGCTGCCGGTCCTCCCCACATAGAAAAAAAATCAGCCTTCGTGCAGAGCTATCAAGATACATACGACCAAGTAATCAGATACAAAGTAACAAATTTGAAGATGCAGCTTAGTTACTTTGACGCGCTGATTTTTTTTTTCATCTGCCTTCTCACCATCCCTTCATTACGTCATTGCATTCCCCGCGTCTATAATCTTTTTTTTTATTTTTGTTTTTTGCTGTATGATGATGATCATCATTATCATCATCATCATCATTATCATCATTATCATTATCATCATCATCATCATTATTATCATCATCATCAAGTTTCAACTTGTTCACTTTCATCGTGTACTTTTTCCATCTTTAACTTCGTAAAGGCATTTGACAGCTGTTTCAGTGAATCTATGGATTGCGGTGTTCCTTGCATTTATATTCTCCAAATGATCGCTATTTCCAACACTCCGATGCGGAACTTTCTTGATTTATTTATCTATACATTCATACATTTTGAATTGACGTTAGAAAGGTTCAGCAAAATAAAAGAACGGATGCATGCAGCCCCCGGATATAGCTTAAATAAGTTAGGACTATACGGATAATGTGAGGATCTAAATGCATGGAAAGGAATATTTGGAAGAAGTACTGAGCGGAAATTTGAAATACGGTGTAACTAAAGGCATGTCAGGGGTTTAAATTTTAAGGTTTTCTTCCAACTTCAGTTTCCACGATATGAAATTATTTTATTTGTCAATGCAATACAATAGCCAAAAGTGGGTGTTGGCAAAGGTATATGCTACAAATTATGAATGAAACTCTTCGATGAACCAAGCACACTCAGAATTCCACGGCCAAACGTGCCAAAGGACATGAAGGATAGCATCATGCATTCAGGTGTGCATCCAAGAGTAAAGACCGCCTCAATCAAAGATAGCCGGAGGGCATAATTCCATTAATGAACGTTTGAATGTAATATCTTGAAATTTGGAGAATACCCCTGATTAATCACACATACACTTCATCGTTCCTTATTTTCTTCGTTCACGTCGTTTAGAGAGTTAATAATCACATTGAGATAACTTCGCCCATTCGAATATTGAAACTCTTTCATAAAAAAGGTATATTTTACGTGCTACACATAAGGATGGCATGAAAAAGGTGTAAGAGAGATCCCTTTAAAAGCCATTCGTCTCATAAAAAATGCCATTTTGGAATTGGATTCTTTTAAGACCAGGTTATGAGAAAGCCCAAACTTAATAGAAAAGCACTTAGAAGAAAGCGAGTGATGACGAAATAGGCAGGCATAAACTGAATCAAATAGACGTAAAATATGAGGAAATTTGAACTGTTCGGCATTGTCACACATCACCGACCATGCTGTCGATAGCAGTTCGAAACATCTTGCTATTTATTTTCAGAAAGAAATTCATGTGAGAACCTGGAGAAGACATTTGAAAAATTAAATTGGATAGGAGTCCCCAGACTTTATTCGCCTAAGACTTATAAAGGGAATTAGAGCCATCTTGCATTGGGCCTAATTCTATTTAGCATGTTCATTTGCTAATAGATCTGATTTTCAGCCTTCAGAGGCCGAATTCATATTGTGTATTCAATTATTCATCGAAGCATTGAAGACTAAAACACGTGATAAACTTAAGGCCCACTTTTTAAAAGAAGAATTCCGACAGAGACAATGCATGCACACTAAGAATTTAAAACAATTAAATGAATATCAGTGACTGCGCATGCTGCACGATATTATATGAAGGGTGTTCTTTATGTTTGTTTTTAAGGGTTGCTGATGAAATATAATGTGAGAGTTACACCAACATGCAGTTCTCGCCGCGTCAAAGAAAAATAGCCATGACGCAGTGGGAACTGCTTCAACGTACTGAGAGCGTAGCGGGAGCGCCGTCTGGACAGTGCGCAGTAATGACGCAGTAAGGACCCAATAACACCTTCACCAATGTAGCGTAGACCGAGAGGGCACGGGAAGAACGTTGCAACATATGTGTCCATGTCTACTGCACTGCTACTACGCGACCATCACACACACCCAGTAGACGCTACGTTCAAATATAACAAGGTACAATCTACTGGAAGTAGTCAACGTAGCGGGAACATAGCATAGACCGCTTTTGCGCGCAACGTAAACTTAGTGGGAACTTCACAAGGACCTGGCGCGGACGTAACATTTTTTTTGTAGAAAATCAACTGAAGCTGGCACCAGGTGCTTCGAAATTTCAACAACGTAGCGAGAACTTCATCTGATGTATAGGACAAAGTGACAACTGAATGTGCGTGGCGGCCGTGCAGTAGACTTGGTCAGAGTTGTTGCTGATTCTTTACCCCCATTACACCAACACTACGTCCATGCAGCTCTCGCTACGTCAAAGAAAAATGGCCACGACTTAGTGGGAACTGCTGCAGCGTACTGAGAGCGTAGCGAGAACTGTTATTGACGTGGCATAGTCTGCATGACCTCCGGAGACAAATTTTTCGCTACGTGGACTTTGAACATGTCCAAAGTCCGCGTAGTGGAAGCGCCGTCTGAACCGAGCGTAGTAATGACGCAGTAAAGACCTACCAACAGCTTCATAGACGTAGCGGACACCAAAAGAACGTGGCAACAACTCTGTCCATGTCTACGTTCAGCCACACCTTATCATTATTTTTTTTTTTTAATTTGTTTTTGTCTATGTTTTCAATCTTTTATTTTGATTACGATTTGTGTTATGTTAACTATTTCATTATACTCATTTTCTGTTATTTATTTATTTACTATGTATGTGTTCTGCTTTTCTTATCATGTTTATGTTTCTTTTATTCGTGGAGGGCTCCGTTGTAAACCAGTTTTTAACTGAACCGGACTACCCTCCACTGTTGTTTTTATCGATTTTTTGTTAAATAAAACATGAATACGAATACGAATAATACTGTACTGCCACTACGCGGCCACCACATAAACTCGGTTGGCTCTACGTCCAAATAGACGAAGGTACAGAAAGTCGCACAATCTGCTGGATGTAGTCAGAACGTAGCGGGAACCGTTTCGACGCAGCATGCACCGGCTCTGCGCGCAGAATGAACTTAGTGGGCACACCACACACGCAGCATAAACATCACAATAACGTGGTGCAAAAGTAGCACGCACGCGACAATTTAACATCTTTCGAGAAATTCAAACAAAGTTGGCGCCACGTCCCAGGGTTTCTTCTGAACTTCAAAAACGTAGCGGAAACTTCGTCTGGTGTAATGGGGGTATTACCTTCCGCCACGTCTATGCTACGTCTTTGGAGCTGTTAGTGGGTCCTTGCTGCGTCGTTACTATGCACTGTTTAGACGGCGCTCCTGCTACGTGGGCTTTGGACAAGTTAAAAGTCCACGTATCGAAAAATGTGTCTCCGGAGATCATGCAGACTATGTCACGTCAATAGCAGTTCTCGCTACGCTCTCAGTACGTTGTAGCAGCTACCACTGCGTCATGGTCATTTTTCGTTGCAGTAGCGGTAACTGCATGGACTAGCGTTGGTGTAAAGGTTGGTGTCAATCTACATTCTGACCAACGAAAACGACTCCAAACAGACCGACTGTATAACATCGGTAATAACGACGGCGAGGGGCGTTGGCCCCTACTATTTCAGTCAAACGTGAAAATTAGTTTGATTGTAGTTGTAAGGATGTAAAGCTCTCCCACTTTCAACTCATCCGCCATGCATGCACAATTTCAAATTGTTCCACGGCCCCTGAGAACGTAATATCTCCGTCGGGCTGGGGTCTGTGTCGCCGTTGTGGTAGTATTATCATCTCATGTATAGATGGGCCTCTTTGTAGGGATTAACCTCCAGATATTGAAACCATTACAGTTCTAGACCATAATGGTGATTAGCCGCACAATTCGCTTAGAGTGATTGACGAAGGTAAGTCGGATTTAATTGAAACCTTATGAGACAGTACGAAGACAATGATAGAAGGAACTTAAAGAATAAAACGATGATCTTTCCCCTAATCCAGATCACTCTAGGAGTTCGTTACCTTTCTGTTTTATTCCATTTAACACAAATAATATGATTACTTCGATTTTCTCATGACATCTTGCTCATCTTAACATTACGAAATACGTTGAACAATACACACACGTAAATACCGACATGACTGCGGCAACATTGAACACAAACAAACGCATGCACTCCCACAATTATATCTTATCATGAATATAAATTATGCTCAAAAGAGTATCACTATACTTTCCTTCATATTCAAAGAATATCTAGATTTAAAGTCGATCCATTAGATTCGAGAGCTAATTCAATCGGTTACACGGGACAATAAAGTTCATCCCTGAAATTATACATTTTTTGGAGAAAATATAATATATAATTTTGTAAAATGAATGAGAGCTACAATGTATCTCCGCCATGAATTTTCGATCCGACCATCCAATTCGCGAGTGACGAGTATCAACTTCGATGGCATTGAAATAGGAAGATTACATTTGTGCACTCATCTATTTGCATAACTACGTATAATGATATTTAGCACCTAAAGCCCACCTACGTGCCTACAAGATTGCGATAGCAAATATTAAAATGACACCCGGCCATGAGATGTTACATTTAAGAAATTGTATTTTTCTAATGAAAGATTGGCATACTTAGTGTAGAGGGGAGGGGTCCAGGACGCCCGACTGACTGTTGTCAGACAGTATTTCAAAAACATAAACATGATAAAAGACGGAGAAAAGGGCAGAGGGAAATGGTGTATTTGCCCCTTCGATCCGCCCATCCCCTTCTTCTCACACCCCTTGTTACCTTAGCCCTTTTATCATGTTTATAAAGGATGGTGGTCCACAGATACATATTCCAGTTTATGATTTTCCACCTAACATCATATTATAATTACAATGAAAAGGTTGTTGACCCCAATACATGATGCGGAATGAGTTAACCCCATTATGAAATGTCCTAATGATTAATCTATCATGTATATTATTTGTACCACTCGTTCAAATTAAACATTTTCTTTTTAAGTTTAATTATGTTTCTGATCCGTTACCTTCAAATCTATTCTCCTTTAAAGTACACATTTGAGACTTTGTGGATAGAAATTCTGAATAGAGCAATAATTCACTGTATTTGATCCCTAGTAATGGCACATATTTTCATAGAGATAAAATAATTTTCATATGTATATTGTTTCTTTCCCACTTCCATTTCTTATTCAGTTTATTTGCTTTGGTTATTGTGTATACAGTTATTGGGCCATATCAAGGAGTTAACCTTTTGATTGTATCTGCCATGCATCCGTGGTCTTGCATGCGCCTTGCATTAATTTTAGTAAGCAAATATTAAGATACAGTAAAACATATTACATCGATGTTCGTTGATTATTGAAAAGGTTAAATTGTCAATACAGTTTTATAAATCAAACTCCAAGCGTTAAATGAATACGAATTGTGATTTTCTTTCGAAACTAATAAAAAGAAATGCTAATGGTGTTCTGTTTGTTACTCTGGCATATTGGGTTGACATACAGACTGTCAATACTATGAATACAAAGCACGTCATATATTTTGTGTCTTTGTGTCTTTTCGCCTTATGTTTTTAAAGAAAACAAGTGTTCTTTGTCAATTCTAAAAGAGCAACACTACGCCGAATTGCATAAAATATGTCGTGTAGTTATCAACCATATCGCGGAGTGTTCATCAGGTGGTTGGTCGAACCATAGGCAATGATATTCAGAGCGAGTCGCCAAAAATGATAAGGCGGCTGCCAAAATTCTTATCTTATCTGGAAAAGGCGTGGATAACGTATACCGCTAAACCTTTTCTTCTCCCATTAGAAAGAAAGGGCGCCCCATTGGCAAAGGGTACATAAGTCAACCGGTTGATACCCGGAATAAAATGAACTAAATTGAAAGGGAATGCCAACTCTGAAAATACCATTACCCGAACTCTTTGGCTTGGATAGAAAGGGGGGGATATAAGAAGTATTCCTTAATCATGTCAGCGAAGTGTTATGCAAGACCTGATGCCAAAATGAACTCAATGAGCATATTATTGACTATAATCACTTAGACATAGATAAAGAATTACGTTACGCGATATTCTTTCTGCATGTTCCGTTTAAGGCTGATTTTATTATTTTTTATTATTATTTATTTATTCATATTTCACCAGGGTAGCTCATTCAACAAAAGTTGATCTTCCATGAGGCCCTGGATAACAAACATTGATACATTGTTAAGTAGAAGATCTTACTAAAATATTTAGATCATTCTGTTAATTCCTGTAAGAGATTATTTTTCAGAATAAAGATAAATGTTTAATTTTGGAATTTGACTGCTTTCGAACCCGAAACTAGATGTTGTGAAATGTCACATACTGCTCTGAGATTCAATGTATTCATCATTGTGAATGGCAAATCTTATATCTTACCTGTGCATGCTGAAGCCACAGACGAAATTGACTAACTTATTTTTCGCCGGCCTTTCTTTTCTGTTATTCACGTGAATGTGAACACATTCCTTTAATACATACATACATATTTTATAAGAGGAAATTTGAGACATAATATGTATACAGATTATCTGTCACGGAAAAATTTTGAACTATACTTTGTGTTAAGAAATGTTAAAATGGTACTGGCTGTTGTCGTGGGAAGGTGTAGGTTTAGGGCAAAGGCTCTAGCTGAAACTTACATACATGTACTTAGCTTATAAATATTATATGTCTGCGAAGGGTGTCATAAGGTACTAAACACATTGCATCTAATTGGTTCATATCAAAACAGTTAAAATCACCAAATTATTTGCTTCATGAAATGCCCTCCACGAGCCATTAAACAACCGATACGGGACTCTGATATTATGGCCCGTATTCTGAAGTCAGGTTTAACTTAGACCATGGTCTAACTCTGTGCCGAAATTATGGGAAGCCAAATGTTTCAAAATTTTGTTTACAGTGATTGCTTTTCATGTTTACTGTGGTCTTCACAAGTTCTTTAATGGTGAAGACAACTGTCATACTTATCCTTCCCAGGTAGTTAATAATATTTTGGGAATCAAATGAGATGATACACTGAACCGCTACTATCAGAGATTTATGTAACAACTGGCTTTCCATTGTTAAACCACCACTTAAAACCAGAGTTTAAATTAAACCCGGCTTCAGAATGCGGGTCTAAGTTAATCTAAATTCATACCTCCTGTAGCGTTAGAGTTGTTTGAAGAATTCTGTGTGGTATTTACGCTGTCTTGTGCTGAGACAGCAGGGATGGTCAGACAGACTAACAAAAGAAACATGATGAAAAACAACAAGCGATCGTGGGGCAGATCCTTGTTCATGCCGCCGAATCTCAAACTATAGTTCCTGATGACACAACTATGATCATATCATGTACAGTAGCCACAATGAGTTTAATACCATATCAACGGTGCCCAATGTCAATAACGGTTAGAGCGAGAGAAGAACATTGGCTCTTCCTCGTGATAAATCCAATAAATTATGTTGGTTCAAGAAAAAGAATCGGCTTTTGGAATAGGTTTTAGTGCGTTCTTCTGCAGATTCCCGGACATTCTGTCCATGTATAATCCGAAATGAATGATCCGTGTGTCCTATCCATATGTAACCCGACAATAATAATCCGCCTGTCACGAGTTTCTCTTCATGCTTCGTCACTCCCGAGGAAGATAGTACCATCATTAATAATTTAGTTTCCCTCTTTACATCCAAGGTATCTTCATTTCAAGTGTGCAGCCTATATAATTAAAGTAATGAAGCGGCTATATTGCGATGCAAACAGAATGCTCTATCATCATTAAATGGTTGGAGAAGACTACGCCGAAATTGGGATATTGGGTAAAGCAAAGTTTCTGTTTCACCATGCCGAAAATATTGCACATTGTCTAAAAGTCCGTACTTCACACCCCAACGGCACCTCTAGATAAGTCACGTGATGCTATCTTTGTTATATGACGTTTTCCACTGTAAACATCCTTTGCGAAACCTTGGAAGTTGGTAGCAGATTGATACATGTGAGTTATCACAACTTCATTTAGCCATAAATGGACGAATTGTTAAAAAGTGAACTCTTCCCGTGTAACGTTAACAAATGTTTATGTTTTAAGATGACACGCGAATACACGCTAGAAAGAATCGCCTCACATGGCAAAAATGCCATTATGGCATAGAAAAGGTGGAAGTAAACGTCCTAGCTGATGATGGGATATGAAATAGTAAAGCACGTAGCAGTTACTTATTCCAAACTTTTAGACTTCACAACATGCATCGCTACAACATGAGAGTGAAGGAAAAGATTACATAGATATCTATATTCACAGAATCTGCATGAGCTTAAGAAACATCATATTTCATAGTGCGGCCGACAACCCTGCTTAATATGTCCTGGTATATAATTCCACCGACGGAGCATTTAACCTTTCCCGCGCTTTGATGTATCGTCTGCACAGCGTGTGTGATATACTACCAACAATCTAGGCTCTTTTTTCTCTCTCTCTCTAACGGTCATGGCGCGCGTGTGTCGTCTACTCCTGCTGCCCCCCTCATGTGGAGATGCCCCATGCTGCTGGGGCTCTCTGCCGGCCTGATTCTAATTAATATTGTGACGAATCTCACTTCTCAAACGAAGGTTGGAGACCAAAGTTGAAGATGACCGTCTGTCTGTCGAATGGATTTATATCCATTTCTTCATATGCTAAGAGCTGTCTTGAATATTTAATTGATTTTTTTTTCATTTTCATATGGGCCTTCTACACTTGCGTAGGACGCACACACACATGTTGAAGTGGACATAGAAAACTGGTTATATGTAATAACCGGCAAACCTGTCGGTGTACGAGCCTCCGGATTTCTATTATTGATTTAGGCAAACGTTAATACTTTTTTAATTGATTTCCGCCTCCGTTTAAAGCACAAGAGATAAATTGCGATGTGCATGTGTTTCTAGCAATGAATTCCAACGGCGGGAATATGTATTTCGATAGGAGCAATTTCAAGATTGTAGACTCTTGCAAAATAATATTGTATTGTATTGTATTGAGGGAGAGTGGAAATACTCTCATTTATTTCTTTCAATCATTACATGTAAAAACATACAAATATCATACATTATTTTGAATATAAATATACAAATATATTCATGAAACATTAAGATGAGATTTGAAAAAAGAATGAAAGAAACAGGTATCCCCAAAAGCCTCAAAGGCTCGAAAAAAGGGAAATCTGTTCATTATTTTTTGTTAGATAACAACCGACAGGACCACATTTTGTTGTATTATTTACAAGCCAATATGGGGATCCAAGAGGGCTTACTTAAAAATCAATTTCTGTGACTTTAAATGTATTCAATATAATGACCATCATGTTCAAGATAATATGACAGTCACTATAGGAGGATTATGATGTTTTGAAAAAGCGTTTTGTAGAGTTGCATTCTGGTTATTCTTAACACGAGTGTCCTTTACTATCGCATCGCGGCTGACCTATCTCAAGTAGATGTAGATTGATTCTCTAATCATGTAGATCCCTACTATTCTGAGGTCTAACCCCCTCCTAAAGGTCAGTTTCCATCGTGTATCGACCATGTCGGCAAGGGAGTAGCGGCCTACGGCACCTCCCGTGGCACAAGGTCTCTGCTCCTCATCTTTCCTCTTCACAGGGTCATCTGAGGGAAGTTAAGCCCGCAGCAAAAGACAGATTGAGTATGTTAAACTGCATCGAATTACCCCCTAATCTGCCCTTATTGTGACATGTTGATCCAGTTCTTGCCCAATGAAAGATTCATGAAGCATCTAAGGTAATGAAATGCTTTCCTTGGATGTGAGGACTTTGTCGGGTGTTGGTAGCTAACGAGATTGATGACAGTCGGGTAATGAAGTCTTGAAGTAATGAAGTATCTGACAGTTCCAATTTCGGTTGTTTGATTTTTTAACAAGAATACATAAAATAAATCATCCGACGAGAATTTCCCAATCGAATATCAATTCCAGTTTTCCGTCAGAACTATGCCCAGACACCAAAGAATTGTTTGTATGTAGCCGAAATGAAATGGTTCCATGTCTGTGAAAAAAAGACTTGTTGACAGTCCCGTTCTTAAGGCCTTTCAACTTTTCTGAGTCAATTTCAAATTTACCCGGGGGGGGGGGAATTTCTGATGGGTGTTTCATAAAGCTGTTCATAAGTTAAGAGCGACTTTAAGAACGACTTGCGATCTTTTCTTGTGGTAAATGATGCATTGAATTGGCGGAATTTTGCGCGTAAAAAAGGTTCACCAGACGTTCTTAAAGTGGCTCTTAACTTACGAACAGCTTTATGAAACGGCCCCAGGATAGATTCATTCGAAAAAGGGTGTATTATATCATCATTTCTATGTGATACATTTTTTGGTCTAAAATACGAGATGGTCACACTCCTAACATGCCTAAGCTAAGCTGATAAGTGTGAAATTATATCGCAGCTGTCATGGAAATCATGGAAATGGGAAGGGTATTCAGTTGAATTGCATACCATTTTGTCATACACAGTTGCACTTCTGTGTTTTATAATCACCACGATGACGGATGTGTGTATATAACGGGTCACTGATTTATATCTGTGTCGTCAACCACTCCCATTCAACTGTACTCCAACCATTTCGCATCCCAACTATTCCAATTAGGTGCTCATCTTATCGATATTTTACACGTGGTTACAATTCGAAAATCAATAATGAAGCTTTCGCTTGCTAGATTGTTGTATGCCTTTGAATAGAAGGGTTTTCGCACAATTCATTACTTTTATTATCTGATCAGTAACACATTTTGTAAAAAATCTGAAGAACCTAACGTTACTTTAAGCAAAAGACACTTCCATAATCATGATAACCACTTAAGCCGTTTCTTAAATTCGAACTGATATGAAACAATGCGGCCATTATAGATCATAGTGCCATGATGATACATGCTAGTTCCTAGCTGCTTCTACTTGTTTTGCCCTTCTTCTTCCTGATGTTAATAGTTTCAATTTGTTGTGAGGCCTTAATTTGCTCCTCCAGTTTTGCTGTTTCCCTTTCCATCTCTTTCCTTCGGACATTTTATATTCTTTCAGCTATTGCTCCTTCACGTTCTCATGGCTTTCATTCAAATGATTCAGCTGTAAAGTTTTCTACCCATATGTTGGGCAGGTATTTCGACTTTGACATGACATTTGCTCCTGTGACCAATTGCTCCGGTCTTAATATCTCAGAAGGCATCGGATTAGAGCTAAAGGATTGTAATAGAGATTTTGGTCCAGAATAATGTATAGATTAGGATTGGGGTTTATTAGCTTAGTTAGGTTTTGTGTTTCGTTTAATCAGCAGACTTTTCATCGGAGCCATTGTCGCCGGAGCAAATGTCATGGAACCATTTCGACGCTGATTACACGTTCAATCACTTTAAACATCATTAACGACATGTCAAATATCAACCTGACAGCGTTACGATACATTCATGTGTTTATTTATTTACGGTACATAGCGATGACTGAATGTATATGATAAATGTTATTCTTCCTGCATGCCCTAATCATTCTGAACTTATCTGGAATGTCTGACGTGACGCTGCCATTGTTACGATATGGACCTTCTGTTTATTGCTTATCGTCCATAAGTGGAATAACACTCATCCATCTGACCATGTCGATATAGGGCCATCGTATGATGTGCCTTATTCCCTGTATACATGTTTATCAACGTATATCACATAATAAAGTTTTGACATTAAAATATTTTAAGTATTGTCTGATTAGCATTCGGTTTTTTTTTCAATTTGGCAACATTTTACTTTTATAACCCTGTCTTTCGTTCCATTCTTCATCATACTGTTGTTACATACTTTGGGATCAGACATAAGAACAACCTTTGAAGTTAGACATTTGCAAATATATAACGGAAACAGCGGTATTGAGGTTTCAATACAGTTGCCAATTTACGGATCCCGATTATCAACATATTTTAACATTGAACAAATATACTTTTGCATTCGATACAAACGCATTGTTTTACCATTGTTGTGCCATTTGCACATTGTTTTGTTTCAATCTGTTCTTTTTTTTAATCTCATTTACATGCTATATCAACATCAAATTTACAGGCTAGACCCACAAAATGTTATAAACTTGTCCTAAATCAGCTGAAAAAATAAAGCAAAATTAAATCATACTGGATAGTCTACATCCATCTTGGGGGTTTGGGTAAAAAGGAACACCAAACCCAACTTTATGACCCCTCCCACTAACAAGAAGATGAAAGGCATATGATTTCGCGTATTGTTTACGCATGACGTATTGTTCCTGAGTTAGTAGTAGTTCGCAACAGCTACCCAGACATTTTCTGGCGTGTTACATTCTATTGTCAAATGCCCTTTATGACAATGAGGTCTTTGTCGAAGGTAGGTGATTCGAAACAGCAGGTCTGGACAAACGACATATTTTCGATACTTTCGTCAGCTCCGAAACGTGGGAAGATACTGCTCTTCTAATTCATCGATCCGCGACAAAGACTTCATTGTGACTTGAATTGCATTTCCAATGTATTTGCTGCGTTGTAAGATTCATTCCGCGTCGCTAAAGCACGAGCATGAATAGGGAAATCATTGTTGCAACAGGGTTGTGAGGGTTCCTGATGAAGACCATAACACGCTGGTCGAAACGTCGACAACGACAACAGTTCTTTTCAGAGCTAACATATATTCAAGAAAGAATAACAAACGGTTCTTTTCAGGACTACGTACATGGTGTTTACTGTAAGATCTTTCAATATTCTCTCCACCATGGAAACCTTCAAAGATAATCTTAGGGGGGTTGTTAAAGGCTATAGGTCCACAATACCCACTTTGGCATTGGTGTGTATTAAGCTGCATCTTTGCTTTGTAAAATTGAACATTTTCATCCGATGACATTGCATTTTTGGTCATGGCAATGAAAAAAGGGTAAAAATTGAAAGTAGTTTATGCGAAAGTAAACCCTTTTTTCTTCATTTATTCTTGGGGGGGTAGAAAGAATGTCAATAATTGTATAAAAACGCACACTCTCGTGTACACCCTCACGCACACCCTCATATATCCCGTCAGGTTAGCACACTCATCTGTTCTTATACGCATAAGGACCCTATACACATCACTACTGCACCCTCGCACTCACATTTCGCAACAAGCGTTCCCTTTGAAAACGCTGCAATCGGTGTAAAGTTTTTGCTGGCTGATAATAGCGATTTAAAGTCGCGATTTTCACGACTAAAGTTGCAAAATTTGCATCGAAATGTGTTACGTTGACGACTGAAGTTGCAAAGTAGGCAACGAAAAAATTCATGACTGAAGTCAAGTGACATTTTTGTGATCCGTACTTCAGAGCCACCATGGAAGGTCTTTAATAGATGGAAAGAAGGGTGTTCATATATGGTTACTCTTAATCACAAATCGCAGCACTTGTCCAAAAGGGACATCAAGGCCCGATTTCATAAAGGTGGTTAAAAAAAACCACGGTTGAGTCCACGGTTTATGCAGATTTCCTGTATAAATAATTACGCTTGATTTAGCGCGTATCGGGCGCGTGTATGAAAAATGTTCAATCCTGATGAGCGCTGTTGTCACAGTGCGCCAAATTGACGCCTGTTGCCGTGGTTATCAACGCGATTTTATTTATGAATCCACTGTTTTTATTCATGAGTCAACTCTTCAAACAGAGGACTCATGAATAAAATAGCGTATCTAACCATGGTAACAGGCCTCAATTTGGCGCACTGTGACAAAAGCGCAAAAAAAAACATTAAAAAAAAACATCAGCATTGGATATGTTTTATACACGCGCCCTATACGCGGTAAATTAAGCGTAATTTATACAGAAAATCTGAATAAATCATGGACTCAACCGTGGGTTTTCAAAACCACTTTTGTGAATTCGGGCCTAAGTAAAAGGCAATGAGTACGGACATGAGAGCGAAGACGTGACCAAACGTAAATGTTTCCTGAACATTTTGTTAAGCGGGAAAGCGAACTTCAGCTTTTTATTGACGGTAAAATGATATGGGGTCTCCGTTTTCGATATGAGTTATTAGAATTAATCAGCATTAATGTTGGCAATATGAATGTGTATTGATTTAGAGAGATGAAACTGAAGGTGAGGAGAAAAACAAGTGAGAATGAGAGCGGGAAAAACAAAGTGAAATGTGTCACGCAATAAGATAAAAGTTTGCAAATTTTGTTCAGTTTGATAAACTATGATTTGTGAAGATTTAAAGAGTGTAAAGTTTCCGCTATTGACCTTGGAGGCCCTAAATAGGCCTGGATAAGCATCTCACTTTAGTCCAGTCAATATAGGATTTGACCCACCACTAATTGCAACACTGGATATTCCACTGCAATGCTTTCCAGGAAGGTCTCCTGAACAACATACTAAAAGTCCCAAAAAATCCAAGCAGTGGAAATTTATGAAATTTGCATATTATGCAAATTAGCCATAAAAAGTTAGAAAAATAAGGAAAATAGTCGAAAAATTACAAATTAAGGAAGCAAAACAATTTTATTTGAGCAAAAATTCATGATGAATAACTTTTATCAATGATTTTAATCAAAAGTGCTAAAAAAATCTACCTCATTTGCATAATATGCAAATAAGCATCCTTATATGGAAAAAATGTCACGATATTGTGATTTTTCTCTCATTGACTGCTTGAAAATTTCAATAATGTTGAAATTAACATGCTGCTATCACTAAGGACGTTGAATACATTTATATTAAGCTTAGTGTCTGTATTGTCATTTGCATATTATGCAAATAAGTATCTAAAATGTAATAAATATTCAAGAAAACACACTCGTGAAAATTGCAAGTAGATTATCTATTGAAATTGGAATATGGCAATGCCTTACCGGAAGTTAAAACCATATTAAAAGTCATTAAATAGACAAGCATATGAAAATCACAAACTTGCATTTTATGCAAATTAGCAATAATAATTTGCATATAAGGAAAATAATCCAAAATTTTGAAATCAAGTGCGGTAAACAACATAAATTGAACGGAAGCTCATGATAATCTTTACAAATTTAATAATTCTTGAAATAATAAAAAATTGTAAATAAATCTATATCATTTGCATATATAATTATGAGCATTTTTGTATGAAATAAACAACCCTGAAATTTTGATTTTTCTCACACAAACAGTTAAACCCCCATTCCACAAAGAGCAAGACCTGTGAAAGACTGCTAAGACCATAAAACTGGCTTAATCTTTCAAGGGTCTTTCAACGAACTTTCAAAGATCTTCGATGTCTTCCACGATTCCTGATAGATCTTTCAATGGTCTTTGTGGTCCTCGTGAGTCCCAAAACTTTTTGAAACGGTTCAAAACAGTCTTTCAGTGGTCTTACATGGAAACTGACCGTCTTTCAGTGGTCTTCTAATGAACTTTCAAAGTTCTTATTAGTCTTTTTATGATCTTTAGGCAGTCTCTCAAGATTTTTTCGGAGATTACTGTAAGACTCATGAGAGATCATTGGAAGATCATTGAAAGATAAATGAAAGACCAGGCAAAGTCTATGGAAAGAATTCTGAAAGATCATTTGATGCATAAACATCTCTGAAGGACCGTTGAAAGATCTCTACAGGACAGATGTCTTTTAGAGTTCTTTGAGGGGTCTTTCTGAGCCATTCCACTGATATGACAAATTTCAGTGATCTTGGAGATTGCTGTATAAGACCTTGCCAATTTTCGGTCCTTCAAAGGTCTACCCTCTGTAGATCTAGATCAATATGATATGATTACTAAGAATGCCGAGTACATTAATTATCAGCTTAATATCTAAAGTGGAATGTACATTTTATGTAAATAAGCATCCGGCATGTTATAAATAATCAAGGAAACTTGTGATATTTTCCTCTAAAATTCCACGTAGATTATGCGTAACTATGATGACCACCCCTACCCTTCTTGCTTGGTTGATATTGACTTTTTTCATGAGCAGTTACCACCGTGGCAGATACCCCGCTCATATTGTGCAATGAGGAGTCAGTTCTACATGGGTCCCGCTGTTTGAATGCTTCATATTTCCATCCAAGTCTTGCTCTCTCCTTGACTTGGTAGAGTCTTTGCGTTTCTTGCTAGTGTAGTCAACGCTAGCATGCTCCTTGATTGTCAAGTGATCAGCACAAGATGTCACACCCAGTACAAATAAAAGTTCGTTCCATATAGCACACCACTTGTCTTGGTGGTGAATATGAGTACTTGCTTGGATCACGAGATCTCTGGGCATGGTTTATAAGAGTACCAATGAGCATTTGCCCATACGAGCGACATGAAAGCCATTCATAAAGTAATGATAAAGGCTTAAAGGGTATATAGACATCTTTCCCAGATACAGGAATCGTGATTAGACGTTCTTGCTGAATCCAGTGCTGCTTCAGGATGAAGCATCCATTTTCTGTTATTTCCTCTTTGATGAATCTCCTAAGGATGGCAACTATCTCCAAATATTGTAGCTATAGCTTCTAAGCAAATCGTATGCAAATAACATCAATTTCCTGATATTTATGGCAAATGGAAATTCCTCAGTGAGACAATGAACAACCAAGTAGACGTTAACAGATGAAGGACTAAGCCAGATTATTGCCTTTCCAACAAGAGGACACAACATAACGGACTGTGAGGGTATACAGACGAATAAACCTTTCAGAAATTATGGTACGACTAAGGATCTCGTCTGGAGGAATGCTGACTTTCACAGTGTCATGCAGTTGTACTTTGGACAATCATACAACTCTCTGTACTGGAATCTGACAAGTCGAGCATAGGAGATTGAATGTCAATAAAGAGGACTTTGGCAAGAATCAAACCATTACCCATCTCTTCTTCCGACATAAGTTGCCTCAATGAGACTGGACACTGGGCATAAGTTGTGTCGGAAGAAAAGTTTTATAGGAAGGCTTGCGCATGTTAAGCTCCTAAAGCATCAGTAAGATGAAGCTCAGAATTGCTACATTGCATTAAAGACCATAGAATGGTTTGTAGACAAGCCTATAATACACAATTTGTTGACCGGATTGGCAATGATCCAGGCTGTAACAACTAACATGTTGGAAGCCCTTAATATCATGCGCTATGACTACATTGGAAGACAACAGATTTTTACTGTTAGTATTTACCACTGATCATGATGATCATGACGCTGCTCTGCAATTCTTGGATTCCTGTTCTGACCCAGACATGGCCAGAAAACATATTTTTAGTCAAGCGGGTGTAGCCAAGCTACTGAAGAAATTGTCAAAGAAAACAACCTGCATGAAGCTACTAGGCCAGATGGAATCTCTGCTACACTTCTTAATGAGACTACTCATCAGATCTCACCTGCCATAAGTTTGCTAATTTCTTTGTCTCCCTTCTGTCGTTTCCATTCATATAAGAAAGGGTTGTCAGCTCTAACAAACTACTCACCAATTTCAAATACTATGTTTGTTCTTGCCAATCCCATCATCTTGTCAGACTAACAACATGGGTTTAGGACGTGAAGAACACATTTCCAGTATTTTCCCTTAAATACAAATTATATTAGGATAAATATGCATGCTTCGTGATAACAGCATATTGATTTGAACAACAGTCAATGTGAGAAAATCAAATTTTTTTGATATTTTCCATACATGGATACTTATTTGCATAATATGCAAATGAGGCAGATTTGCTAGCTTTTTAAAATATAAACATTGTACTTATTTATTCATTATTAAATTTTTTTAAAAAAATTACTTGCTTTTGACATTTAATTTATAATCTTTGGATTATTTTCCTTATTTTCTCTGTTTTTTAATTGCTAATTTGCATAATATGAATTAATTTTCAGGCATTGAGATGAATTTTCATGCTTAGTGATAGTAGCTCATAAATTTCTACATAAATGAAGTGTTTTCAAGCAGTCTATATGAGAATTATCACAACATCTTGACATTTTTTCCATGTAAGGATGCTTATTTGCGTAATATGCAAATTAGGTAGATTTATTGGCGCTTTTAGAAAAAATAATTTAATACAGTTATTTGTCATTACTTTTCGCTCAAATTAATTTGTTTTGGACACTTAATTTGTAATCTCTGGACTATTTTCCTTATTTTTCTAATTTTTTATGGCTAATTTGCATAATATGCAAATTTCATAAATTTCCACTGCTTGGATTTTTGGGGACTTTTAGTATGTTGTTAAGGGGACCTTCCTGGAAAGCATTGCAGTGGAAAATCAAGTGTTGCAATTAGTGGCTGGTCACCCCCCTATTCTGGCTAGATTGACTGGACTACTTGTTCTTCTTGTTGCAATCCTAACCAGGACGCCGTTTCATAAAGCTATTCTTAAGTTAAAAGCGACTTTAGGAACTACTGATGAACCCTTCTTACGCACTAAACCATTGCCAATTCAATTTACCATTTACCACAAGAAAGGATCACCAGTCATTCTTAAAATCGCTCTTAACTTATGAACAGCTTTATGAAATAACAAAGTAGCCTTGTTTAAAAAAAAACCGGAAAGGGCATGTGATTAAATCCCTTATGTCGATCAGGAAATTGCTATTGAGATTAAGTGTAATATTGATAGCATAATGATATCCATATGTTTCATTACTTTCATTAATTGGGGGTAACTTACATCAACTTTACAAACGCATGATGATAACGGTTATCTCCCCAAGTGTATACAGCCGATCTGGGCGTGATATTGCCATGATCAATTTTCCCTCCATAACTTAAATCAATGATTGTTATCAAGTAACTCCGTACGTTCATAGGAAAGGCGAAAATCGATTCGCATAAAGGGTAAAAAATAAAGAAACCAAGTTTATCAACATGATGGATGAAGAGGAAATGTCAGCTTGTAAATGATACTTTTCATTTTATTTTACTAAATATTTTAGTGGCCGGTGCGAGAGAAAATAAGCTGTTGTTATTGAGCGAAAAGTAAGATATAAACACACACACAAAAATACAGCAGTAGGCTACAGAGAATAATAAAATATAGAAAATAATATATTCGCTCATGCTTTAGATCATGGATCCGGGCTAATAAAAGTTTTTACTTTATCATCATTGAATTAATTACTGCTTGCTAATCTGCTCCTTGAAACAAAAAGTTTAATCTTATTTGCTATAAATGATGTTGATCTATCAGTTGTAAAATTGGAACAGAATATTTGCGATTGATCGCGAATATTTTCTTGCAACACCCCTATGGAAAACAAAGACAACGTCATTTTTTTCTTGCATGCATTGTGAGACATCATATTTTTATTACCATATATTACTTTGTTTCATAATCAATTAATATTCATTTTTTCTATTGTATTCGATTTCGTTTGTTTTATCAGCAAGTCGGCTTTGTTTTTCTATATTTTGTGAACTGAACTGAATATTATTTTTTTCTATTAGACCAAATTGACTAACTATTAAGATAAGATAGTGTTGTTTGTAAACAGATTGCTTTGCAAACGGGGCATGACAAGATAGAACAACGTGCAGTCCCACAGGTAACGACAGATGTTGCATTATCTAAACTCACGCGTACGATTTCGCAATTCGAAACTTCATTCTATAGGTCAAGAGTTGTGGCGCACGAAGCGTAAAGCACCAAATCAATATCACAAACAATGTTTCCATGTGGACTTTGTATCGCCGTAGGTTATGATATACTTTCCAATTTCCTGCAAGAAATATCCTCAAGTTATCTCGTAGTGGCGAAGCTTCTATCCGTTATATAGACAGTTGGTGTTTATAATAGTGGTTACAACTCTGGAGAATGCATTGTTTACACAGGCACTGTCTGTACACAGGGGAGGAAATGAGGGATGTCGAGGAGAAATAATGTGGGGAAGGTGAGAAAAAAGGTAAAAGAATAAGGAGAAACATGAAGATGAAGCAGGAGAAGAAAAAAATGATAAGAAGAAGGCGAAGAAGAAGAAGAAGAAAAAGAAGAAGAAAAAAGAAAAAAAAGAAGGAGTAGAAATTTTGAAAGAGGTAAAGAAAAAGAAAAGGGGCATTAACAACAACAAGACGAATAAGAACAAGAAAAAAAGTTTTCTATCGGAAGATAGATGATGTCTTGGAAGGAGTAAGGGGAGGCGTCAAAGAAAGAAGGAAAAAAGAGGAACGTTAGGGTAGAGATTAGTTAAAGTGGCAGAATAAAAAAAAAGTAGGGAGATTAAGAGAGAAAGATGCAGAGAGGGAGGAAAAGTTTAGATGGATGAGATGTCAGCTAGATACCCTAGATAACTGTCTGATGCATTATTCTTCTTCGGCTATGTTTCATGTCATCCAAACCCGTTTAATTATCCGCATGTTGCATGTTTCATTGCCCCTGAGTAATTTCTATCTTCTCCCGCTCAATCTTATTTCCTCTGACGTCAGAATTTATTTCGCACTTCGGTGTTAATATTCATGACGTGTTCTCATGACAAGTCCACCCCAACAAAAAAGTTGATTTGAATAAAAAGAGAAAAATCCAACAAGCATAACACTGAAAATTTAATCAAAGTAGGATGTGAAATAGGAAAGTTATGACATTTTCTCCATAAAAAAAAGTTATATGCACATTTTGGTCGGCAATGCAAAACGATGGGGCTGATGAAGTCATTCACTATTTCTTTTGCATTTTATTGTATGAAATATTTTATTTTTCTCTTCATTGTCAAGTGAACAACGATTAATTCTTCCATTAACATGTGGAATTATCATTGTTCAATATTCAATGGTTCAGTCGAGTTGGTAATTATTACCAAATCTTTTAAAAATGAAATATTGTATAATTCAAAGAATAGAAAAAAAGAAATAGTGAGGGACATCATCGACCGTCTCAATTTTGCATGCCACTGAGTTGGGCATATCACTGTTTTGTATAAAAAAATAAGCGATACTTTAAAATGCAGTAACTTTCTCGTTTTTTACGTCCGGTTTTGATGAATTTCTCAGCGTTATGCTCGTTTGATTTTCTTTTATTTAATCCAATCAACATTTTGCTGGGGCGAACTTGACCTTTAAAAACCTGTCTCATTGGACTTCTTAACGAAAGAAATTATCACTTTTTCATGTGTGCCATGGGAGACATATGTCCATCTGTATCATTTCATTGTTTCTACGCACTTAGAGCTATACATAATGGAAGAGCTCTTCATGCTATTTTTTACGGTGAAGTGGATTGAATTCCCGGTTGTTTGACATATTTGTTTTGGCATTTAGCAAGAGTTCCAATCGAAGGAATGCAGAATTTGTCACATAAGCATTATCTAATTTATTACCACATCCATGCATATGAGTAGACAACAAACTCTACAGCCTTGTCATCATAATTTTACAATAGTGTGATTTCATTGAACCCAAAAGAGGAATGAGGGGATGTCAAAAGGAAAAAAAAGAAAGAAGACAGAAAACGAATAATGAACACTAGGGAGAGAAGGGGGGAGACAGAGACGAGGAGGGGGGGGGGTCTTGATGACAGAAGTGTTGTCCTATCTAACGTAGTGTAGATTGATTAAATGACAGGCACAAAGAAATTGTTCATGAAATTTCCAATGAATTGAATTTTTACATGGTTATGGATAATGGTATCCATAATGATACCAGTAAAATGTTACATTACAGCTGTAAAATACAAAAATTAAGAAATCAATGCGAATATATTTACAGGTATGTACTTTGCTATCATGCTTGTGATTGCGTGTACGGGAGGGTTACCAAGTTCAACGGCAACTGCGAGATATCAAATATTCGAAAGAGCGCCATCTTATGTCTTCTAGACATGCTACAAATGGCATCTCGAAAAGCACGAAACCTGTTTGTAATAGGCGTAACAGACGAATCTTGAAAAAATATATATTCACAGTGTAATGATAAATTAATATAAGGTGACTGAGGATTCATTTGAATTTCTTTTAGTTTTGAATTTCTTTTTCTTTTTCTTCCGAGATATTTTCGTACCTCGTGGAAGAGAAGAAAGGAAACTGCCGGTCATAGGTTTTAGGAAGACGAGGGCTATCAAATGCGAGAATAAGGAAATCAATGTCATGAAAGTAGTAATGGCGTCACTTTCATATCACTCTCTTTAACAGACATACAAGCTGATATTACTGTCGGATCAATAAACCTCTATCTGTATATGGCAGTGATCAACAGGAACAAGGTGACAAGAGTACAAGTTGTATCAATAAAATGACAAATTGTCATATATATCTTGTAACTTCTCGTCATATTATGGCCTCTACAATCCAACCTTATGATAGGAAATCCAGAGAAAAGTAAAAAAAAAAGGGGAATTCAAGATTTCAATCGAGCCTCCGAACATCACCCAAGAGTATGACAAGAATAATACATATCCACCGATTGTATCTTTATGAGCATTTGTATTTGTATCAGATCTCGCTCAGTGATTATTTCATATTTCATAATGGAGACGTGTTGAACGCTAAGGCATCTTGCAGCTGTATATATCAGATTACGGTACGACAGATTTGTCCTTAATAGTTTTCCGTATTATGCTTATAAAGATTCCCCCTCCTCGAAAAAGAAAAAAAAAATGACGTCCCTAAGTTTCAAAGCTAACGGTATATTTTGTATGATTTTTTATATGGTGTTAGATGACTCTGATCGTATCTTTCGCATAGCGTAATAAAGTAAAAAAAAAATGTATATGAATAGGTTTTGGATTTCCAATCCCACTTTGACCCATGATTCATTCGTCCCTAGTCCCTCCCACATAATGGCTTGTAACAAACACGGCTCGAGTCGTCTGGCGATATTCTAAACACATTCCCATACAGCTACTCCAGGAATCTACCGGTTGAACGCTCAGCAGCAATGTCAATTTGCGCTGATCTTCAACACTAATGCGAAGGAAATTTGACAAGCCATCGAAAGATCAAGATCTATCACCCTCTGATATTAACTCATCACCAATCAGGTGTTACCAACGGTGAGGTCTTCGAACACACTCTCCTTGAATAGACTGAGAAATCTCATATAACGCTTTAAGGTTTGCGCTGACTTTTTGTTATGAGCTACTAAATTCCTGCCCGCTAATTGGCTGATAGCGAATGATTTGGTAAAAATCGCTGAAAAGTGCATGGATTCGCAAAAGCGCAGATTGCGCATTGCATAAAATTGTTCGTACATCTCTGCGTGGCTTGGAAATCCTGACACCCACACCATACGCACACATTGCAGGCCGACCCCTTCCTTTCTTCAAAGAACAACGAATATGCCCCCTTCTCAGTCGCCAAGCTATCCCGGACGTGCACTGAAAAGTAGTACAGGCTGTATGATCTGTTATATCCATTTGGTACATTAGATTTTTATTTAATTTTTTTTTATTTTTTTTATTCCTCTTTAGCAAAACTGTCGGGGGCACATAAAAATCTAAGAATATCAATATCATTACTATATTTTTTTAATTATTATTACTATGCAGTTCTTAATTTCTCTTCTTTTTCTTTATCAAAGGAGGCGAGTTTCCTGTAATTTTACTATTTGTTGTCTTTATGAGTGTTATGTATTAGGTGCTGGAGCCTGGCGAGTACACATGCCATTAATAGGAATGTGGAGGCATGCTCTTGCTGTTGTCTAGGGCATTCCTCCTTATTTCATTTCATTGTTGCTTTTCGGGCTCTAGTACCTCACACAAATCTAAGTTATTTTTGTGCTATATTATGTTAGGCGTTACAAACATTCCTTAATCAGTCCGGCATGGGTATTCAAATTCTTTCCAATACCCGCCTTCATTTCTTTTACTGTATCTTGCCTGGCGTTACATACTTTTTAGAATAATGTTTGTCAATGTGTTTTATTTGAATTTTAATAATGTGCAATTTTATAAATTGAATGTGCAATATTCTGTCAACGGTTTTTCCATGAGGGCTCGCATGCCTCTGGGCAATAGTACCGAATTTTACTTTTGCGAGCCCTGGCCCACGGAAAAACCGTTTTCTTACTCTTTTCTTTTTCATTTCTACTTTATCTATATTATTCAATTTCAAATTGTATTTATGTAATTACATTGTACAATTTTTGTATGTTTTTATGGCCAAATAAATAATAATAATAAAAATAATTTCATTCTTCAGAAGCCTGGCCGTAGTTACTTGAATTAACTTGGCTGGACAATATTGTCTATAGATTCATAAACACGATAGAGATATAAAAAAAATTTACTAGCATAAGATACGATGGGTGCTTTTCATACATAGAATCCTCCATCTAAAAACAAAACGCAGATATACACACAAAATCATAAATCAATTGATGAACCTTAGTAAAAGTAGACCTCTAGATCTTAATATATACCAAGTTCGGATCGGAAATCAGGAATAATCCACTTAATCAATGAGATGACACGATGACCGGTGTATTAAATGACATATCAGTTTCTTCTTCTGAAGACCCCGGTGGTTGTTTACGTTCGACAACATAAGCGCGATGCCTTGGAGAATCGACAGTTGCATGTCAGGTTTGTTTTTAGTATGTAATATTTGAAGGTAGGTCCTTTGAATGAAAACTTTTTTTACACTTTTGATATAACCTTGATGGCTTGCTTGTAACGTCATATAATAGCAGATACATTCTAAACGGTACAGTATAAATCAAAGAAAGAAGTATTATAACCGTACAACACATTTTCTTTCTTTTTTTTCATGTCAAAATGGATTCTCCTCTACTGTATACCTCTACTTTCTTCTTTGAAATCCTATCGGTTTCTCAAACGTCCTCATGCCATGTATTTCAAATAATTTGTATTTACCCGGTATAAATTACATGTACATGTACCTTTTTTGTATCTGAGTCAGAGCGCTCACTATTTAAAACGTGGTGAACACATTATGAAAGCTCTTGAGAAAATTCATGGAAAGTAGGACAGTGAAAATGACCACCCACCCATCCCCAAGTCCCTTGTACGAAACAAAATTATATCACCCACCGTGTTATTAAGCAATATCTATATTTAGGTAATATGGGGGATATACGTATTGACCTCAGCCCCGTAAGTAGATCAAGTTATCCAGCATGGCGGGAGGCACTTAATTTCAGAAGGTTCTGATTCCAAACTTCTTTGGCATATCCGATGATAATGATCACAGGAGTAGGCCCGTTTCATAAAGCTGTTCGTAAGTTAAGAGTGACTTTAAAGCACGACTGGTGATCCTTTCTGGTGGTAAATGACATTCGCCATTATGTTCATTGTTGATTATTTAGCGCGTGAGAAAGGATCACCGATCGTTCTTAAAGCCGCTCTTAACTTACTAACAGCTTTATGAAACACCCTCCTGTTAGAATACATGAGGGTGTTTAGTATACAGTTAGCCCCCCCCCCCTAAAAAAAAACAACGAAACCGAGATTTAGAGATCATTTATCATAACTTAATCATAAATGAAATAGACAAATGACCTACCAATTTAAAGCTTAGAATCTTTTCTTTCATCTGAAATTACGTAGATTATTCCTCATCCACGCATGAGTGAGCAAAAAAACAATTGAAAAGGGGATACCAAAAACTAATTTGGCGGGGGATATCTGAGTTTTAAGAAGAAAACCACATTTTTAAAAATTTCAATATCTGCTCTTTAATTTGATACCTCAATTACAGAAAATGGTCAAGAAATAGCAAAGTTCTGGTCATTTGAAATAAGGCTTGAATTTCATAAAATGAAATGGTTCTCCGGGCTAGCGTTCAAACTCACTTGACGATCAGTCATGCATTAAATATTTTGTTCACCATGCGATTCCTTCTGTGGGAAACCGGTGAAAACACATTTATCTAATGAAATTATGGAAATACAAGTCTTATTTCAAATGACCAGAACTTTTTTATTTCTTGACCATTTTCTGTAATTGAGGTATCAAATTAAAGAGCAGACATTGAACTTTTCAAAAATGTGGTTTTCCTTTTTGAAACCCAGATACCCCCGCCAAATGAGTTTTTTGTATCCTTTCTTCAAATTGTTTTTGCTCACTCATGCGTGAATGAGAAATAACCTAAGTAATATCAGATGAAAAAGGAAATTCTAAGCTTCAAGTTTGCAGGTCATTTGTCTATTTTATTTATGATTAAGTTATGATAAATGATCGCTAAATCTCACTTTCATTTTTCTGGGACGCACTGTATAGTTAATTGGCATGATGGACTTGGGGTTTAACATTTCGAAAATAGTGTCACATACGAATAAGAACCATGCTTTGTAGATAATCACACTATTGGAGAGTAGAGATAGATTACAGTAATTCAATGTTTATAACAAAATAGGATTAATTTTGATAGCATTCACTACTGTTCATAGGGAATCACTGATATTTCAATTAAACATCGTGTAATAATAAATTAATTTATTGAAGAAGGGCATGATGAACACACACCAACTTTCCCTATCCTTCGACTTCCCGATTGGCGGTCAGCGACTTTAATATCCCTGACAAAAACAAGCATCCGACCATCATCGTCAAAATCATTATGATCATCATGGCCACGATGATCATAAACATCTAACACCATCACATCCCAACCACCATTATCCTGATCATCATCATCAGAAAAAGAAGAACTGTGGTCAGTATACGCCACCACCCTACCCCTCCCTCTGTCTCCCTCTCTCTTTCCTTCTATTCAAGAAATACAGATAGACGCACTCAGACGAAAAACCTCATTTTAGAGGTCATCAAGTCTTCTGGCATAAAACCCCAATACTAGACCTAATTACTTTAAGGGCTATTCAAACAATCCAATCAAACAGAACGACCCTTTTACGGAACGTGTCATCAGAGGCACTTACAAGATCCACTGTTCAAAACGCCAAACCAATTTAGAATCTAAGGTTTACATGTTATAGGGTATAAAGTCTAATATCTAAATGGCACGATCGTAAAACAGGCCCGCTATCGAGATTTTTTGTTATTATGTATATATTAATGGCATGTTTCCACAAATATGTTTCCAATTTCGAGAGGTTATAGAAAGCACCCGCAGAACTACTGGAACATACGAACCAATATAATACTTTAGAAATTACACACACTTTATTGTTTTACTCTAAGGAGACCGCAGTAGTGACAAAATACATTTCACAAATGGTATATCAAAAAAACCGAGTAACAAAATAAGACAATTTTAAATTAAATTTTCTATACTTCCAAGGCATATTACAGCTCTACAACAATTAACATTTACAAAGCATTTTCGAAACTCTTACTCGTGACTGTTGCATCCCAGATACAAGTCCATAATCGCAATGACAACAGAAGGAACCTGTTACACTCGGAAGCTTTAAACATGGTGTCAGGTTTGATGGGTCACCCCACGCCATGCACTGGATTGCACTCTTTATCCCTCAGACAATTAGCAGAAGGCCACCCAGTTTCTGAGCCGGGTGGGATTTGGTAGGAAGAAAAGGAAGAGGCGTGACACAGGGTATCGTCCAGAATAACTTTCAGTAAGGATTATTGAATTACTTAAGGGACAAGGATGTGTACCAGTGGCGGCTTAATCGAATTGGTTTCGGTTAAATGAGCGACCGTTGGCCAGGGTGTCACATTTTCAAGAAAAAAGAAAGAAGAAGGTTTATGTCAAAGTGATAGCGACACACAGCTTTGGACGGGATGGCCTCCATGTAAAAAGGATCGAAGTTAGGCTAAAGGTGCGAGGTGTTGAGCATTAATTGCCCGCATTGTGTCAAAATGATGCGGTGTGTTGGTAATACCATTCTTAACTTGTGACGTCAATAATGAAATTCTTGATATTTTTGTTATACTTTGAATGTGAAACGGAACAAAAGATTAAAAATATCCCTAAAAAGGTATATATCATAAACGAATCATTTCTGAGACGTTCCAGTAGGTACACATCTACTGTAGATGTACATACAAAAATGTAAGAGGACATGAGTACAATTACATTGACTTTAATTGTGTTTTTCTATTTGTTTCAGTTAAAAAAACGCATCTATAGGAGGTTCCTCCCAGAAGGTTGCATCGTAACCAATTTGCCCATAATCATGATAATGTTCTATGACTATGACTCTGTTCATTATTTGAGTACACAATTCCCGCCGATAACGGTGTGCTTCCAAGTGCTGCAAAAATCCCATCAATCTTGTATCATAATAATTATGATAATAATGATAATAATAACAATAATGAGAATAATTATATTGATGTTTTATGGGGCGCTTTATGCGGGTATATCTATGAAAAAAATCAAATATTTTAATATATACTGTAGATCACATAATTGTGCTTGAATAATTTTAAAAACTCAAATCTGGTTCTAGCATGCATGCATTATCATTATCGTCGTCATCATCATCATCATCGTCATCATCGTCATCATCGTCATCTACTAAATGCCGAAATGGTATATTCAAGTTTTACTTTTATTTCGTTCGGAAGAATCATGTCTGTTGTAAATAATATACTCAGTGATATAAAAGAGAAAGGAACATTTTTACCACCACGAGGATAATTATGTGTCCAACCAATTTGGGCAGTATTGTACCCAATGTGGAAAGCATATTGTCCAGTAAGGTTAAAAAAATAAGCAGCAATTAATTAAGAATTGGCAAAATTTTCATCACACTGGATAAATAAAAATGCCCAATTTTGGTTGGACACACTTACCTTCATGGAGCACTTTTACCCGATATTTTTTTTTGAGTGAGGGTCAAAACTCGGGTAGGCACTGACAATGCAGTGTCAGATAGCATGGTACATAAGAGACATACACTCTTGAAAAAGATTGAGTAAAAATTTACTCCATATTGGGTAGAAAGGGAACATGCATGTTTGTTGAGTAACTCCCCCCCCCATATTGGCCAAAATGCATCTTTTAGGGATAAATTTCAACGCAACATTGCCTAAAATTTACAACGTATTTGGTACAATTTTAATCCGGCAAACATGCATGTTCCTAGTTTACCCAATATTGGGTAAACATTTTTTAAAGTGTATCAAAGCATGGACCTACTATCCTGTAGGTCCATGGTCAGAGCAAGAAAGAACTTTAAGTCTTTATCAATGAATATAACTAAATGATATCTTGCATTGGGCCAAAGCGTCGAAAGTTATACTTGGCAGATACAAGAAGGACGCGCATCATGTATCTTTCTTGGCTTACAAACAAATCACTCTCATTGCAGCTCTCATAATATGATATTACATGCAAGATTAAACCACCAAAATACAACATGTGTAACAGGATAGGCGTTCATATCTATCAGCTAAGTATTACCAAGACCTCATTGGTATTACAAATCATGCTATGATGATCTTGTAAAAGGGCATAAGCATAACATCTTGAGATCGGTGATATCCGAGATAAGACTTTTTAGCTCTCGCCAATCATGTAATACCAAGAGTGCATGATGGGAATGAAAACAGAGCCCATCCAAGCCTGTGTTGTTATGACATTTCCCAAACGTCACGCCATTAATCAAAATGAAAATAATGATGAATTAGCATGATTGACGGGGCCATTAACTCGTAGCATGAAAATTAAAACATAGCTAAGGTATAGTAGATAATGAAATGTTTATTCGTTCTGCGTATTTATCTTCACTTCATTAACATTGTTGAACTATGAACTTTCTTTTTTCTTAAATTGTTTTCTGTATCTTTGATAACATTTCCATCAAGCACGTTTACATCCCTTCTCCCGTAGTAATGAAGATATTCATGCTGGGTTTTTGTTTGGGGGGGTGGGGGTAATCATTTTATGGTGTTATTATTTCATCCAAGGGACGGGGGGGGGCATATGACACTCTACTGTTCGTGCATGTATTATTATCTTGAGATTTAGCTCATTGGATCGTAGTTTTCTTTTCGGAGAAATGAACCTCAATTTCCATTCAATGGAGGGGTGCAGCGTGTCCCTTTTCATTCTTAATTGATAATGGAGGGAAAGTAAGTCATTTCGAATTTTAATATTGATATTTCTTTCGATGTTTTTTCCTGCCACAATAACAAATGTAGTTTACTCAGAATTTAAATATGAATAACAATTACATTATTCTTTCTTGTTTATCAACTTCATGACCTGCCAAATATGTTAGGGAGTACACGGAGTTGCTGTTGTACACAAGGGCTTTAAATATCAAGGGAATCATATGAACAAACTGGATTGCTGGGATCAGATAATAATGTTTATGAATCTGTCTATTGGGCGAATCGTAGCCGAACGACCTTTTCTTGCAAGAACATTCGGAGTTCGACAATTGCCCTCGGGATATCAGGGACCTAATTGAAAAATGAACGGATAGTATGAACTTTCTCTCTCGCTCTCTTCCTTAACCGTTTCTCCCCCTCTCTCCCTCTCTCTTCCCCTCTATCTCGTCTTCTCTCTTCCTTTCTTTCTGTCTCTCTCTCTCTTCATTAATCCCCCCCTCTATCATCCCATATCTCTCTTCTTTCTGTCTTCCCTCTCTAACCCCCCACCCCTTTCCTCCTCCTCTCTTTCCCAATCTCTTTCACTTTCCATGTCTCTTTTGCCTCGGGCTATACCGGTATCTTTATTTCTTTTATTGATTAAGATTTGGCGATGGAACGCAACACATGTGTGTGACAGAAGAGATGCGAAGCCGGTTTACACTCTATCTATAGTCATTGACAGAAATCACCCGAGTTGGTTTCATTATGGACCTCCTTTGACGAGTAGGTCTATGGTTTCAACGATAGCATATCCATGGTTTACCATCTATAGCCTGCAGTCGGGAGTGTAACAATCCGACAATTTTACATACACAAAACACTGTTGCATTCAATAGCCTATGTTTGTTGGTTGTAAAAAAAAGCTACGAGAAACGGCATACCAATAAGCACAATTGAGGCGGTACAAGCTTCCCCAACAAATTAGTTCATTAACTCGGAACTTTAGTCTATCTACATTACATTTTCACTATTTCCCATTTATGCGGATTCCGACAAATTCCAAGCGATTTAAAAGTAGCATTATCTTACAACTGCAAGAATGTGACGGCCAATCCTAGAGGATAATAATTAGATGGATTTATTTCACGAGGAGAGGATGCAGGGGCCCCCAGGAAACATTTAACAGAAATTCCACTCATTACTAACAAAATGGTTATCTTAAAAAAGTAAGTCGGGTGGAATTTCAAAATATCATCATACGACATCGACGACAGTTTTACAAGCAGTGGCATAATGGGAGTATTTTACATATGAAGATACATGTATGCATGCACATATTGCCGTTTTTTACTGACACCAAAATAATTAATGAAAATCACTGGGAAAGGTAATTTCGTTAAAAAGTTGCGCAGGAATTAGAGAACTACTGGAACTTGTACTTAGTGCTTAGACTGCTATAATTATGACGTATATTGCATGAAAAGGCTACCAAATGTATGAAGATATGAAAATGGATCGACTAGTTGTCTGTCGCTCGCTTCCTCGTCCGGTGCGACTCTGCAATGTGGTATCATTAATCAACGACATATCAAACATTTATGTTTTGTTGGGTACAACCACTGGCGCGATATGAAAATAGTTTCAGTTGAAGAAAATAGTTCATATGAATGTATATTGGTAGTTTATTTCATTGTCTCTGATAATCAAAAAGTCAGCCATACAAATCTTACACTATTTTGGTCAGCGAAATGTTAGAATATTAGACAAGATATGCATTCGTTTGTTTAAGGATATCGGAAAATTTCATTAATGGTTATATACAAGTCATGATTCGTCTTCCTCTAACATTTGGTTTTAAATGACTCTTTCTCGCCTAGTTTTCTTCAATCTAACTCTACAAGCATAATTGTCAGATTTTAAACAATATTTTGTGCATTCAAAACAAATTAATTGGCATACATGGACATTTTTTTCTTTTATCATCACTCAATTGATCCATTAATTATAAACGACCTGATTGGTTATAATTTATTTAGATTTATGTTAGATTTAGATTATAATTGATATTTATTTCAAATCAATCTCTATTCATTCATAAAATCTGATTATAAGCTTAACCTTGCATACAATGTTCCAGAATATACTCGCCATTTTTGTTTCATAAACATCCCTCCTATCTTGCCCAGTGAATTATTTGCGTATGTACGCGCAAGCCTAACTTTACACAGCCGCCTACGCTTCAAACTAGTGACAGCATATTTTTTGTTACAGACGCAATATCGGTAACATTTTTTTCTATGTGCTCTTCCTCCAAAAGTTCCCCTAAGGCCAAAACTGTACCATTCTAAAGACGAAGTAAAGGGTTTTGATTTCCGAGTGCAAGAGATCGATCCAATATTTAGACATGCATTTTTTGCCCCCAAAACATTAAGAGTGCGCTGTTAGCCAGGAGTTCGACAAGATTGAATTACTATGGAATCGATAGACAGCTAGTGGCAATACTTTATAAAATGACAAGTACTATTAAAGGACCGATGTACTTCTAATTAGGCCTATAAAATAAACGTCACTGTCACTTTAATTTTGTAGGCCAATATTCCCGTCAGTAACCATTGACATACGTAGCGGGTAGTTATTTAGGTTTAATACTAAACCAAACCTTAACAGCATGTGATTGAAAAATCACTGTATACTCTTAAAGGCAAGGTCACAACGCCCGAGCGTTGTTGGAGCGGTCGTGGAGCGGGGAGAAAAAAATCATCACCGCTCGCTACCGTTCACCATTTTCCATTTCGATTGTTTGTTTGTTTTTTTTCGATTTTTTCCCCCAATTTTGTGAGCGAAATTCGGCCCTCTTTCCCTACCGCTCCACGACCGCTCCAACAACGCTCGGGCGGTGTGACCATGCCTTTACATGCAAAGGAGCTAATCTGGTCCGTAACCACACTCGTCTCATGGTGAGATGAGGGTCCAGTCCTGATAAATGAGATTTCGATCTTTCAAGAGTGAAATTTTACCTTTTTTGGAGTGATAATGTACAAAATGATGCACAATTTCTCTCCACAAAAGGCAAAATCCACTTTTGAAAGATTGAAGTCTCATTCTATCAGGATTGGTCCCTAATCTCACTCTAAGAGAAGTGTGGTTGGGGACAACATTAGCTCCTTTACACTTAGAGAGTATCATCTTAATACGACTTTTAAAAATATATGTTCTGATATCTCTAAAGAGGTTGTGTTGAGACTCGAAAGATTCGAACCGTATGCACTGTCACTGAAAATTCTAATTTCATTTTGTATGATAATGTTTCCGAATCAATCAAAACAACAAAATGCACACCAGTTTACAAGAGACATACGTGCAACGCTCCCTTCATCACCACTTCAAATCGAATTGCATTTGACTCAGAATCAACCTGAAAAACGGTAATCCTTTAAAACGTAGTTTATCCTGTTTTAAGTCCAGTTGTTTTCACAATAATTTCTAGATGTCGCTGTAAACTGTCTTTTTTCTCTCTTTGGGTTAGTACTGTGCATCGTTAATAATTTATCATGTTGATTTCTTAACTGATGGCTGAACTTCAAACCTGACACTAACTAAACTAATGCGATTGCATTTTACTTTGTATGCTACTTTCATTCCTATAACAATCGAAAAATATTATTATACCAATAAACAAAAAAAAAGATTTACAGATTATGAATATATTCATTGGTATACCAACCAATTTTCAAGCGGATATGATAAAAGTGCAAGGGGATTTAGAATTTAAAAAGAAGGATTATTTTAAGCTTTATTTGGGGGACATGGGGGCCTGTCAAATGAATGTATCGACTATCGTGCTACAGGAAAAGCTTTTTTTAAAGTTATGATGCCAATTTTAATATTACGTCATATGTACGTATATCCTGTAGTGTCAGTCCCGAGATGAAAGGATTATCTCGGGGGGGTTACAACTTTTTCAATTGTACGGTTCTTCACCAGTGCTAATGGTTGAAGCGAAATATGAAAAACTGGAAAAAAAACCTCATTTGGAAGACACACGCCTTAAATTGATGGCAAGTTCCTTTTAAATACAGTCACTAAAGTTCGACGTTATTTGCCACGACCCATATACCCTTTTGTCTCAAGACAATGTTGCAACCAAAGGGAATACCTTTCTCAAGTCTACGATCATATTAGACTCTTCATCATGGTGACATTTCTAATGACACGTCTTACTTTGTAAAAGGCCAACAACATTTGTTTGGAGATATGATTTCTGATAAACCATTCTACATCTCGGTCACCCAGTCTCAATTGGACTGTTGGACTCACGCTGTGTTATCAGGATCATTGCAGAGGGTAGACATTGGTAAATTATGATTGCAGTCACCAACGAGGTCTGTAACCATTTGATTTCTGAAATCTAAAAAGCACATCAGAACAGGGTTTTTTAGAGACAGTTCTACAGCCAAGGGTCAAGAATCTATGGGAGGGTCTTAAATTATTGTCAGTTTTATCAATGGTGTCTAAAGCCATCTCTGATGTAACACGTGACGAGGTGAGTATCCCATTGACAACAACATACCGTAATCATTCAGACCAAACCAAGCTATTATGACGCGTACATGGCGACATGTTGGCGACCAAGTACTCGAAACTCATTTTGGTGAATTATGTGGGAAAAATATCAATATTCATGAAACAGGTGATCGTATTCTCACAATCTAACATTGATTTAGCATAATCTCCAGGCACGGATGCTCGGTCGCATATTCATTCTTCGCCATTGTGAAAAAAGATAACGAAGCAAAGAATGGACTCTTACTGATTGCATTATCATAATTCCTAATTTCTTATTTAAAATAAATCCACTGCAGGATTAATTATAAATTTACCGAGAAAAGGCTTTGGCAACCAGCACTTAATAAAAGTGTGGTCTAAGTTGATGATGAACTTAATCAATGCTATGAGAGAAACACGAATAGGACTTAGGAGTATTGAAAACTCAACGAGGAAAAAATTTGTCTTTTTGAAAAACAATAGGTTTATTAAATTGATGTACATGTATTGATCTATGTAATTGATTTGCATGTATGTTTCTTTGATTTTTGGATGAAAAAAACTGATATAGAAATAAAATAAATCAAACAAATTTTAACAATTCAATTCAAAACGATAGAGCATGGATTTATCAAGAGACGCTGTGAAAAAACTAATAGTACGAAAGAAGTACTAGTAAACAATCTTCCCCTATACTAGGCCCTTCAGGAACTAGGCAAAAGTGCTAATTGTGGCGCCGATATATCGAGTATGGTATAAGATGTTAGTCGATAACAGATATTCTATTCCTTTCTACACCTAGTCAGGAATGCCCTCTACATGTAAAACACCTCTCCATCATTTGTCTCTTTAAAAAAAAACCGTCTGGAGTTCTGGTAGAGAAGTTATCCCTAAAAAAAAATGTGCGTGTTTATTTGAATTAAATTCTGATGATTGCCGACCGGGGCTGCTGATTTATTAATTTTTGTGGTTATTTAGGGTTTCTGTAATTGGGGGATCATTGATCCATTCATGACACATTGATAGTAGGGTGAGACAGTCACATTCTCTCGACAACCAACACGATCATGGTCAATACAATCTCTATTAATCGTAGCAATGTAATCATTCTGCATTGCCGTCGTATAAATTAAAAATTGAATAAGTGATACAAGTTAACATGATTGTATAGCAGCTCGGTGTCCTAAGGTATTCAAACAAATCAAGATTTTTAGGTTGCCAAGTCGTCCATCTATCGGGAAAATGTCTAAATCAATATTTTGTATGCAGTACGTGTTCCATTGATATTCGAGCTTATCTAAAAATTTATGACTATCTTTCTTTGCTTACTCGCTTTTCATATTTCCTATAAAATTATTTATTCTGTCTATATAATATATTCTTCTTTGAGAAACATCTAGAAGTTCGCACGAAATAATATAAGAAGTTGAAGTGAAAGAGTAATAGGGTATCTTTGAGCGAAGGTAAAGCATTTAATCTTTTTTCACTGGAAACTCAATTCCTTTCTTTCTATCTCCCCACGAGAAAGTCCATACAACAACGCCTGTAAGACAGAGGAAATCTTGGAGCAGTTGTCTTGGCGGAAATTGAGTTTTTCACTTGGATGGAAAAGAGAACTGCTCGATGATGTGAAAGATTGTTCATTTGATTTTGGGGAAACACGGTATGTTTTATCGAACTGGGGGATACCAGGAAATGGTGTTTCTCGGATATGTTGGCAGCAGCATTTATGGAATCGAAATAACGGCAGAGCCTTGTTCTTTCATTCAAAAGCTTAGTTGTATGTCACTTTCGAAACCCATAAATGGATATGTATAGCCTCCCTTGCCATAAGTGTATTTCAACATCGTAAGATTTTTTTAAACATTAATAAATTGATTGATTAATTTCAATAAACGATTCAGAAATTTTGGATGTGCAATCGTATAGATGTATGAACTTAACATAAGTTAACATGTTAAAGATGACACGCGTTTTTTTTTACCCGTTGGTAGATCTATTATAGATAATCAAACTTTAGTGGTGCACAAAAATAATTAGAAAAAAGGAAAAGTCATTTGCTTAAATGAAAGCAAATTTAAAATGTTCATGCAGCCATCGGATGAACGAAGGAACATCATTTGTTTTTCACTCATTAAAAATGAAATTCCATTCAAGTGAGTAGAAATATCAGATCTGTTCGATAAACCAACTGCAAAATTGACTAAACATATAAAAAACCTTCTTTTTCAAATATAGCGTTTGCGGTGTTTTTTCCCCGTAAATTGCACGGCCATTATCACGATTCTGAAAATACTCAATTCCTTATTTATAGCTTAGCTACTATTTTCTTTATCATGTTTATGTTACTGGAAAATAGCAATAAAATGTAACTCGCACACAATTACAGGAAGTTTGCAAAATTGAATAAAACAATTTTGCTCTACATCATTAACGATAATAGCAACACTAAAAATAAATCCTCCCATGGCAGTTACCAGTAGTCCACTTCCTTTAAGATGATTCCTTCTCTTCTCCTTCAAAACCTTCTTCAGTCTTCACGTGACTTCCTGAGGCACACCATAGGCTAAATTCAATCACGTGGTTCCTCTCGAGGGCAGCCTATCGCCACTTGAAACCCTTGCGCAGAATAACGATTTTTGAAGGGCTCTAAGCAAGGCGCAATTATTTGATATCAATTCGGCGCCATGGGTTATAAATGATAAAGTGAAATTCTGTCAGCACATTTCACAGATGGCTTGTAATCTATATATTCTTAATACATCCTTGCCCCTCCCTCACAAATTAAGGATAAATTACATATTATAGAGTAATACTTGAAGTTAATAATTTTTTTTTTTAAGTGAATTAATTTTTCATGCGCCTTTTTGAATTAGATGTTAATTTTTTATGATTTCTTACGAGGAGTTCAGAAGCATACTTGCAGTGTATATGAATATATGTTTAGATAGTGTTGTTTTTTCGTAAATAGGGAACTTTGAAATTCCAAGAGCAATGCATTTTTAGAGTTTTGCTTTACACAAATAAAGTTTTGATAAAATATCAAGTTGACGACAAAGAGGGGTCAAATCTATGTTGTTGCCGCTCTAGTTTTTTTTAATAATGGCTTGAAACATAATTCCTAAGACGTAATTTGTTCACTAAAACGTTGACCGAATTCTATTCCTAAAAGGCAATAATAATAATAATGTTAATAATAACAATGTCAATAAATAAATGAATACATGAGTTGATAAAAGTGACGTCACGAAATTTATTAAATATGGAGATATCTCTGTTTGTCTTTTCTACCCCCTCCCTTACCTATTCCTCCTTGTCTCCTTGTTCCAACAGGGTTCTTCCTCTCATCCCCCGAAACTGAAATCACAAACAATGGTGTGTAAGCGTCATCACAGCACCACACTTCTAGGAATGCCCATCGCCGAGGCATTATCCTTTTTATTCCCATGATGTGAAGATGCCCCCGAACCCCCTTCAGAGAAGATATTCGTCAAGAATTCATGAGCATCTATACCAACGCCGCAGGAAATGAAGAGGAATCCTGGGTATATACGGTAGTTTGACGACACTAAACGATCTGGTTTATTAATGATCTGCGGAAGTTTTAAGGTGACATTCGTACTCGTCGTGCTAGAAAGATGTTTCATTTTGTCACGTCGATTTATAGCCTTATCATGTGGGCTGACTTAGGCCTAATATTTAAGTCGATAATAAGGTTTTATATGGGATCTTGCCAGGTTGAAGTTTCAGAAGATAAAAGTCATGGCAACATTGTCTCTTACGAGAATTATTTTATGAAACCATGACAACAATGTCGACGAACAAAGATTAGAATTTGACACGAAAAAGCTTTCAAGTTGACTTGACAAGAAGGAATTCTCACCATGTCACCAAGAAGGATAGGCTTTTTAAAGATTCCGTATCAGTATACATTATCATTTCTTTAAGTTTTAGTAAAAAGTAGAGCTAAGTACTTTACAAAAACAAAACACTGACAACTGTTTCATCGTTTGAAAATCAAAAGATTAATCATATGATAATACAGTGAGAACCTGTTTCCAAGAGGTTATATGATATACGTTATTCAATGACTTAAGAGATGCCATATAGTTAACCATAGGTGTACATGTAGCTTTACCTAGGCATAAAAGAAAAATGAACCTCCCTAAAATAGCATCCCACCCCCCCAAAATAAAAAATATATATATATATATAATGTAAGGGGGCCCTCAGCACAACGAGTGGTGCAAGGTTCTCATCATCTGATAGATACTTGGAAGACAAATAAATAGACGAGTGAGACGTAGCTCTCTTATTTCCTTTTATTTACGTAAAATAAATAAATAAATGAATAAAAGGAAATAAGAGAACTACGTCTCACTCGTCTATTTATTTGTCTTCCAAGTATATATATATATTAACATCCATCACAGTTCAAATAATCACTTCAAAGGTACGGTTCTCTTTTTTAAATTCTGCTTGAACGTGGAAATACATGTACATAAAATGAATTTTAATGATAACTGACGAGATTCATGCCAAGTACATTACGTGGATGGTACCGACTGCAATTATTACCCAAGAACAATTTCGACTTGACCTACTTCATCTGTTCTTTGTCGGTACTGTTCTCCACCCCCTCATTTCTCAATGTTCGCGCGATGATTTCTCATCCCTCTGTCTCCTCTCCCCCCCCCGCGCCCCTTAATTTCTACATATTTTTTCTCTCTCTATTTCTTTCGTCAGTTTTCCTTCAGGAGTTTCACCTTCCCTTTGTATGAACCGACATCAACTTAAGAGCTTTAAAGAATTTGCCTTCATTTTTGTTTATATAAAAGATAAGAAACCAATTAAAGGGCTAAAAATTAATTGCTCTTAAGTGAAATTACATTCCTGGGAGTTATTTTTACACTTCTCGATTTTTTTTCGATTCTCCTTTCATATTAAAGAAGAAAATGTCCGTTTATATTGCCGACATGGGAAAGTCATGCTGTGTAAGATTTTTCTTCATCGTCTTTCCTTTAACTTAGATACAGATTTATGTCCGGAGGGGCAGTTTGTAATTTGAGCTCGGTAAAGGAATCAATACGCTGCTAGGCCTAGTATTTTCGGTGAGAACCTATACTTACGGAAAGATTTGAATGAATGGAAATGAATTTGAAATAGGCCTATCCGTTGTAGACAAAATATTAGCAAATTATTATGACATAAAAAAGGCTAAGTGCAAATATTGATATTTAATTGAAAGTGTTTTCACACAGTTCAAACAGTAAAATGATAGATCTAGTATTGTATGAATTAGCACACACGGGATCCATCTTTATAGGTCGTTTTAGTTCCAACATGATATAAAAACTTTCTCTTGACATCATTGTAATTAAAAACCATAAAAAAATCACGAAAAGTACTAAATAATAACGAATGTATGATGACTGACACAAAACGTATAATACTGTCTAAAATATCTTAAGTTCAAACAGACAGGTAAGTGATGATACTGGCTTAGCTGTATCAATTCAAAAGAGTTGTACAAATGCTGAAAAGGGATAACCAATTATTTTGTTTACAATTGTTTATAAAAAAAACTGAGGCGTCATGTCTTGTTTGCTAATTTTTCTTAAATATAATCATTTCATATCAGTCATGCACCGTGTCTGCAAGCGAGTGTAAGAACTTCTTCCAGGGGATTATGTTTAAATGATCGGTTGACTCATCTGCATAATACACTGTAGAGAGATCCCGGGGCCTGTCTGCTTTCTGCTTCAATCAATAAAAACCTTAATGCTTCTAAACATGTGGTGTTTCAGCTGTTGATTCCTACAAACACCGGTGATCCCACCACACAAACTCTACGTGCCTAAATGCACTGATGTCGGCCACTTAGTGAACGGATTTTGTGGAGTCAGAAATATGCTTGCTGAGTAATGCTTATTGATTTGCAGGAATTTTGAAATAAGATAAATGAGTCTTACTGCTATGAACATTCTACGGAAAAATATAAGCATGAAGGATTGCGCTTTTGCATGTAAAGGTATAATTTTTTTTGCTCCTCTCATTTAGTTTTGGTACATAATAGTCAGCATGCACGATATTATTACGGGAAAGAGTGCCTTCAAATGCCAGCCACTATGCATTTAACACTACTTGTCTGTAAACTAAAACAAATTAATGCCTACTTCATTCATACCTCATCGTCCGATCTTTATAGGAAGCACGAAGAATTGTTTTAATTACTCCGTACTCCGTTCACAGATTCATGACCGTGCAAAGACGAACTTGCCCTCCCAGAGTTGACATTGAATCTTAAATGTGTTGGGAAGTTCTGTTTTGTTTTTACTTTTGGCTTGTCAATATGTTTTTTTTGGGGGGGTTGTTGTTGCTGTTTTAACACATTGAATGGAGAATGAGGTCTTCAGCCTGTCGTCATCCCTTTGAAAACATTACTTCCCGTTATAGTTGTACTAGTATGATATGGACATTCATCTGTTAATCAAAATATACCCCTGGGAATCTGTCTTTTTATGAGTATCGAATGCAAGTGAGCATAACCCAGCTGGTCTTTGCGAAACATGAAGAATGTGAATTTGTTGCACATGTATTCCGAGAAAGGCTTAAAGGTGACGACTGCCGTATGTTCTGTAAATAATTGACACAGATATGTCAGAAGCAGACGACGTCGGCGTTCCCGCGTCCGATACCGTGTGATCGAATGCTGAAATGCACTTTTTGAATCGTCTGGAGAGTACATTGAGGAATTCTCAAGAAATCGAACCTAGAACTGAGAGAGCCCGTCCAATTATGAGAATGTTGAGTGATAGCCATGCTCTTCTCTTCAGAGTATTTATCTTCGTCGTTTCCATCTACTCTTTCGCCTTATTTTCATTTCATTTTCCACCATTTTTTTCTCAGGAACCTTTTTTTTCCTCTTTTATTGCAACGTTTTCCATCGTCGTATTTTATTGTTCTTCTTTTTCTTCTTGTTTCTATTTCTCGTCATGCGTTGCCATGTTTTTTTTTCAGTTTATTGAATTCGTCTTCTTCTTTTTCTTCTTCCTATACTTCATTTTTTTCTTCTTCTTTTTCTTCTTCTTCATCTCTCCCTTCTTTTTTTTTTTACTTTTATCCATCTTCTTAACATATATTTTTGGTCAAACTAATTATTACTGTTAGTTTTATCATTACTACTACTACTACTACATGTACTACTACTATACTACTTCTACTACTACTACTTCTACTACTACAATTCATCTTATCAATGCATTAATGATGTAATATTTGATTCTGGATTCAGGAGCATGATTTTTGTGTGCTAAAAATGTTAAAATAGATCTTATCATAAGCAACCCACCGCTCCCCCACCGTACCATCTCATCAATACAACTTAAATACCAGACTTATTCTGTGGAATGCATATACATGTACTTTTGACTTTACAATTTTTGCAGCTTCTCCAATTCTACTATAAACGTACCCTCATTAATGAGTGTTATCTAAGTTAGATGTGGACTCAGTGTACATATAGAATCCTGTAAATCTCCACTGCCCTTACACTTAATTGAAATTTGTGTCATACCAATAAATTTTGCAATCAGAGCAATAGATAAGCAATATCCATCATCGTTATCATCATTTATTTTATTTTTTTAAATAACACAAATACCGTACAATTTATAAAAAGATAAAGGTACAATAGGAATGAAAACGTAAAGTAAACCGTGGGAGAGGCTTGCATGCCAAGCATGACTAATTTTTAATTCGAAACTGGTGATAGAAATTCCAATAAAGATAAGAGCATATCCCAAAGATGAGGGAGAGGGAGGGATGTAAAGAGGGGCATAAAAGAAAGATGGAGAGAGAGAGAGAGATGGTAAATAAGAGATCGTGGATCCAGGAAGATAAAAGGAGAAATGCCGGAGAGGAAGAGAGGGGGAGAGAAATGGGGGATGGGGAGAAAGAAAAAGATAACGACGGCGGCGTGTAAATCAGAAACAGATGGAGAGAAAATTGGGGGTAAAAATAACCCAATTTACATATCCAAGAAAAGGACCTACCAGATAAAGTGCGTAACCTGTTAACACCCATACTAACCAGTATTAAACATGTTAGAAATAAGAATGTCAAAATCAACAATGCAACACCTATCATCAAGGATTATCCATCAAGACAGAGAGAGAGAGGAATCCGTGTCCTCGAGTCAAGATTAAGATACGTGCTGACACGGCGATCATCCCGAGACACCAGACATCAGACTGGCTAAAAGCTCAGTGAGGATTTCTAGGTATGATAACATGGTCATCAATCAAGCTGCCAGCAGACAGCAGGAGTAAAGCTGACGACCTGTCCAACTGAATCTGGTGATCGGACTAAGACCCGCAGGGCGGTTGTCATGCTTTTTGCAGGCATGTCAGGGTTATCTCAAGAGGTATGGACCCCCTCCGCCATTTTAAAATTTCTAAAACGTCTTTAGAATAGATGACCTGAGCAGTTAATTGAAACCCTGACTTTTGAGGTTTGATGCATCATGGCCTCATCCATGTGCAATACTGCATTATCGTGAATAAGTATATTCCTCTCAACGTTGAAGGAGATCGAGGACAGGGCGGGGCGGAGTGGTTCAAAATGACACGTGGCCTAAATGTATTTCTGATCTCTTTCATCAGTTCATTAGGTGTAAATCTGCCAGCCAGCCTGCCTTATTGAATCACTGTGGCTGAGCTCTTGAGTTATCAACCCACTGCAGAGTGTCCTGGCTTGATATCATTCAATTTCACTAATCAAAATTTACAAAGTCAAATCTGCCTCACTTCAGTCTGTCATGAGGCTCCTGATTTGCCCCGTTGACTTGTGGGTAAGACTTTTCCCTGATTCTGGTGCACAAACATCATCATTTGAATGATGCAGCAGTGATAACAAATTGTTACGTCAACGACTGATATCTAAAACGGCGCACCCCTTGCCTTGTGTATCTAGCAAAGATGAAGAATCGTAACAGCGCATTACAATATTGGCAATAATGATTAACTTTTCCCCATGTGTAAACTTAATGAGTTACATGTAACTCTATAAATCATGAAAATAAGCAAAAGGTCAGAATGAGGCCAAAAGTAGTCATCTGCATCGGACGACAAAGACATAATATAGTTGTTTATAAGATACATAAACAACAGGTAGCGTTATTCATGATATTGAGCAAATATTGTATACGGTTTACAGAATGAAAGAGGGTGATCGAAAATTATCTTATAAAGATAAATTCAAGGCAAGGTATCAAACACTTATGAAAAAAATTTGAATGAAACATAAAAAAACACAGTCCGAGTGCTTGTATTCAAGTGGCAATAGTGTTTTTAATAGGGGTGCTAGATAAAAAAAAAATCAACAGTTGCGTAAGGTCTGATCTGACCTCTGCTACTGGGTTTCATAAATTATTTAAGTAATATTCAGGGCATCAACTATGACAAATCATCGAATGCAATAAAGCTGAAATTTGCAAAATATTTGATATTGATAATGGGAGAAGTAAAGCCACATATGCCCTTGAAAATTGATCCTCCCCCATGTGATGTTGACGAAGACGACGGTCTGTTTCAATTATTACACAGCTCTCTGGTTATTAGGTGGCATATAACTGAATGAAATGAGAACAGTCATCCCAGGTCACACCAAGTAGCGACCCTAAATTGATCGATCACCGAACAAGTAGAAGAGTTTTAGTGATAGTCATAGCCGCATTCATCGTCGTCAGTGTCGCCGCAGTAGTAGTAGCGGTAGTAGTAGTAGTAGTGGTGATAGTATAAGTAAATGTAGTAGTAAGATGAGGAGGAGGACTAGTAGAACTAGTGGTAATAGTGGTGGTGGTAGTAGTAGTAGTAGAAGTAGTAGTAGTAGTAGTAGTAGTAGTAGTAGTAGTAGTAGTAGTAGTAGTAGTAGTAGTAGTAGTAGTAGTAGTAGTAGTAGTAGTAGTAGTAGTAATAGTAGTAGTAGTGGTAGTAGAAGAAGTAGTAGTAGTAGAAGTAGTAGTAGTAGTCGAAGTGGTAGTAGTAGTAGTAGTAGTAGAAGTACATGTAGTAGTAGTAGTAGTAGTAGCAGCAGTAGCAACAGCAGTAGTAGTAACAGTAGCAGTAGAAGTAGTAGTATAGTAGTAGTAGTAGTAGTAGTAGTAGTAGTAGTAGTGGTAGTAGTAGTAGAAGTAGTAGTAGTAGTAGTAGTAGTAGTAGTAGTAGTAGTAGTAGTAGTAGTAGTAGTAGTAGTAGTAGAAGAGTAGTATGAGTGGCAATGAAATTTATTTCCGCTATCGTAACAATTATGACTGTAGCGTAGACATATATATAACCGGGACCCCTGACCTTCCATAATCACGAATGATAATGCTTTACGCTGGCAACAGTGTGAAGTGGAAGGTGACACAAATCGATCAAATTCAATTAGCATTCTCACAGGTCCAATTGTCATTTATGACTAATCTCCAATTTCAACGTGTACTTGCCCCTGTGTGTAAATAAAAGTGATCATTAGAAACATCTGCTCTGCGGTGATGGACTCGGCAGATTTGCGCGAAATATTCTGGTCGAGGATCAATGGGGTCGGCGCACCGAGGCTGAGGACAAGCAACCCTGAACCATGGACCATGCCTGATCCCATGATGATGAAGGCGATGGTGACGACGACGATAACGATGATGATGATGGTGGGGGTGGTGGTAGTGATGTGATAATGAGGATGAACTGAATAATGTCAACTGGTCAATGAAGACAACTATAGCTGTAAGGGCTATTGTGATGATAATGATGATAATATTGATGGAGGTCGTGATCATGGTGATGGTGATAGTTATAATGATGGTAGCTTGATGCTGCTGCTGAAAGTGACGACGATGATGACAATGACGATGATGATGATGCTGGTGATGATGATGATGGCGATGATGATGATTTTGATCATGGAGATGATTACGACGCTAATGATGATAATATTGATCATGGTGATGATGATGACGACGATGATGATGATGATGATGGTGATGATGATGATGACGATGATAACGATGATGACGATTATGCTGATGATGATTGTGATGATGATATCGATAATGGTGAGGGATGTTGATGATGTTGGTGGTTATTGTGATTATTGTTAAGATGATATATTATAACGTTATAGTATCACACATTCTTCCCACTCATATTAAGTAAATGAGTAATACTGGGAAAATCACTGACATTGAACGCGGTGTTTCGTGATGATAAAATCAGCTGTAAGGATACACGTTCAGTTGTGAACTTTATGTCCGATCAGGCAGAACAAACCTTGCTAACAAAGTAAATCGATTGGCCATGACCGTGTTCTAAGCACGACCAAACACTCGGTATGCATGAACACTTCAGTAAAACAAACCAATAAGCATTCCTTAATTTTAACGGTAAAAATGCCAGGGGCTAACAATGTAAACATTGACTGCCCGCCTATACCAAAACGTCGTAACAAGCCGTTGACCTTGAAAACGGTATTGTATTCAACTAATTCCTTTATTTGACGTCTTATTTATCTGTCTTACCGGATCATCTTGATGACATTAATCGAATAATCAGAGGTCTAAAAAGGAGGAAACCAGTTTTCTAAAGAAATGTTCATTATTTTCAAACAGTGGTCAAGACTCATTGAAGAATGTATGACTGCGTTGTTGTTGTTATTGTTGATGTTTTCACAGAGATATATGCATAAGATATAAAGGAAGTATCTGCAAACTCCTAGGGCCCGTATTCTAAACTCGTGTTTAAAGTTGTGGTTTAGTATGGGAAGCCAAAAGTATCAAAATTTGTATTAAGTTGTACCTTACTTGTGTTGACTCTGCTCATCTATGATTCATCGATGGTGAAAACAATCGTCTATTTATACTTCCAAGATAATTATGATTTAAGAGCCAAATGAGCTGAAATATGATATCTCTACTGTTAGTGATTTATTTAACAATTGGCCATCCATATTTCAACCACAACTTTAAACCTTAGTTTAACTTAAACCCGACTTCAGAATACGGGCCCTAGTGTTAAATCACGAACGATGTGACTAAGTTTAAAGTTGTACACGAATGATATAACTGATATATTGTGGTAAGCCTTTTGTGTTCCATCTATGGTTTCACAGAATAAGCGCCAAAGCTGACAGTGCCCTAGAGTAAATTCGATCCGATTTCGGGAAGAATTAAGCAGATAAAACCTTAAAATGCTATAATGGCAAAAAAATCAGAAATTCAGTCGGTTTTGTGTTTGAAGAATAAGAATAAGAGGAGAAGAATAAAAGCTTTATACCAGGATCATAATAGTTAACTAGATCAGATTATTTTCATTATTACTTTTTTTAAGAAGCGCTCATCCTATCCATTCCCTGCCTGCAAAATTGTTGAAAACACTTTCCAGTTTTCTTATCCATCTGTTCCGTTCCCGATGTAAGCCCTTTTGGAGTCTTTGAAGTAGACTGCAAGGCCTTGTTTTGTATTCTGTTCACACTCTGGCCTCAATTTTATGAAAAAGGGGCAATCTTTCATCCTAAGTCTTTGCCAATATTGGGTTTTGAACCTGTAGCATTGCCATTGCAAGCGCAGGGATGTCATTTTGCCAGTTTATACTCCAAAGATTTACGATTCGTGTTTATGATAATTCAGTCTTTGACAGAATAAACCGTTGTCAGTTCCAGTAAGAGAAGAAGTCGCAGGAAAAATAATCTAACTGCACGCCTGCCAAAGACCCCCTTATCCCCCCAAAAAATAAAGAAGAAGAAAAAGAAGAAGAAAAAAAGAGAGAAATGAAGGAGGAAAGAAAGAACCAAAAGGTATTCAAAAAGTATTCAAAAAGAAGAAAAAAGTATATTAAAAAAAAGGAAATTCAAAGCACTTAGGTTGTGCCATCGGTGTGTATTCGTCGTGATTGGTATACTGTTTGCTATATGAAAGGACGGTCCGGTGGCACATCACAAAAATTATGTTCACTGTATCGCCCGATTTAGCCTAAATACCTAGTTCCCACCGTCACGGTTTGCTCCAAGAAACAAACGGTGGTCTTAATCGTGAAGTACTCGTAGTGATCCTACACAGCAAAAGCTGTGGTGTTAACCCGTCTACATAGAGGACCACACCAGTTATTTTACACCGGTGTTAAATTGGTGGTGTTAGTTTTACACCTCCAGGTGTTATTACAACACCTTTTGTTGTTACATTTACACTCTTTGGTGTTATGTTCAATCTCTAGGGTGTTATTTTAACACCTCAGGGTGTGGTTCTCTCTTAACACCAATTGATGTCAGTTTTAACACCACATTTTTACAGTGTATCAGATCGTATCAGATCATATCAGATCAGTTGTGGCAATCGTTACGTATTGATCGTAGAAAATTTGTGAGCGGGTAAATAATTGTTCTCAGTCAGTTACGAAAGGACAATCTTGGCGTTCGTCAATGATCGCTTGGGAGTGTGAACTAGGTCTGAGCGAATCCCACAGGGATATTATAGTGTGCAATGGAGAGTGAAATATTGGTGGTGCCAGTCATTCTTTGAATTGAATATATATTATATACTATTATTCAAAAATCCATTTACCCTTTGCAATGATTTCGCATACCCAAAATCCGTTGAATCGTGTTTTCAATATGAAATGTAGCTCGATTGTCTGTTGACCTACTTGGCAGTTAATGAAAATCGCTTTTGATAGCCGAAATCAGTTATTATCTAATAGGAATCGACTAAAAATTGGTTTTGAGCAAACAAATTGAATAAAACACGATTGCTAGAGGGAAAATGGAATTGATATCAGATGTTTGGGAAGATAATTAAGATTAAAATGAAAGCGGATGCGTTAGGTACAATATATCGAAATAACGAAAATCAATGACCCCTATCATTTCCTGTCTGTTTTTTTTTTCCTACTTAAAAAGATTGAATACCTATCAACATCAAAAACACGGTGTTGATTGGTGTGTTTACAATGAGAAATTATGATGTAACTGCAAATTATGAACTTTATGGACTTCAACTGTGGAATGTATTGAAATCTCTGTTATTATGATATGATTGATATCTTTTGCTCACTATTCTCCAGTCGGAAATGGTCGTTTATTCAATTGGGGGTAGAAAATGACCAAATATCATTAAAACACCGCGGTTGCACACACTGCCACACGGCTGACTCGTTCACTTAGTCATTTGTAGTTCGTTTATTTGTTTGATCGTCTGTTTTGGGAGTTTGACGCCAATAACGCCAACGATATCGTTGAAAAACGAGTAATTTCAAAATGGTTTTGCAACTTGAATCTAAAATTGAATCTAATTTGTGCTTTCCGCCAATTACAATCCTTTTGGGGTTCTTTTAGATCCCAGACATTTAACACAAATGCAAAAATCAAAAGAATATTGACATATAACGTGTGTGTTTTTCGACACCCTTTCACTTTCCCCTTATCGGTGAGATTTCAAACGCAATTCATTGAATTCATTTCCCCTAATCGGTGAGATTTCAAACGTAATTCATTGAACTGATCAAACAGGCACGCTTCTATACTTTGCGGACTGGGCGGGAAACATGGTCTGACGCTTTATATCATCAATTATTCATCATGGATCCTGAATCTCACGGGAATGGTAAAAAAAACGATCAAATTACGACCGAACTAACAAATCGGAATGATATTCGAAATAAAATGAATAGAATGCATACCCAGTAAAATAGTAAATGATAGTCCCAGCATGACAGACTGGGAGAACTGGATATTGAACCAGCAGCGATGGTTGATCGCAATGGAAATTTAGCTCATTTTTCAACTTAGTTTCCCGCAGAATGTAATTACGATACATCTGAATGCATGTATATAAGTGCATATACAAAGAATGCAAAGTTTCAGTATTATTTTCGAATTTTGATAGTCCTATATGTATCGTGATCACATAGATGACCAAAATTTGAAAATTAGGCTCGAAATTAGGCTTGGAGGCAAAGAGCAAGAAAGTGTACTTTCTAAACGCTAAAATATTGAATATCATTATACAAGATTCAAATTTATTCCTTTAACCCAATGTTTAATTTAGTATGCATAATGCAGATCATAACTAAGAAGGGATAAATAAAGCAAGTTATATCACGAAACGTCGAGAGCAATTTGTTTCGAGACAACTGTATTCGAAAAACTAATGAAAATAAATAACATAGTTTAAGTCTTATCTGGGGTAGATGTGAATGTTGTTAAGAAGTTGGTTGTTTTATGCGATCCCATTGCTAAAATTCAAAACTAAAAAAGGAAGAAATGAGATATTGTTGAGGAACTGTACCGGTAGGTCATCAAAAACATGCACACATACGTGTAGTTTGAAAAAAAATGTTCTATAGTAGGCTTTCCATTATATTGTTTGGATTGGAAGAGGTAGAGTTTTTTTATTCAAAGATTATCATATCGAGAATCAAACTCAATTTTTGCTGGCCACCTGCTCCATGATATCCAAGGTGAAAAGAAGGGGAAACAGAATCAATTTGATTTGACTTCAAGAGTGAAAATGAAAGGATGAGGAGGTCTCAACGCGATAAGATTCATCCCTGAGGGGAATGATAAGAGTGGAATAAGAGGGTGGGGGAACGGGGAGAAGACAGAGTGGAAAGAAAAAGAGGGGGAGAAAAAAAGGAGAGAGAAAGAGAGAAGTAGAGTGAAAAAAGAGGGGAGGAGAGGGAGGTTGTGTCGGAAAGCAACACTGTCACGTCCTTTTTCCACTGTTTCTTATGCATTTCCGGTTGTCGAGAACTCAAGATCAGTATAGTTTTATTGGTGAAAGTTGTATGTTCCCACCGGAAAGGAAATATTTTGGAGAAAGCATTTACATATAAATCCTTCTGAAGATGACTGATAGAGGATTTGTGGTCGAGGAATAGTTTATTAGAGGACTAGTTACATCAATATGAATAAATAAGTACTCATCAGCATGACTTAAAAAGTCATTAGAGTGACTTATTAAAAAATTAGTATAGAATTTAATTTAATCGCCGATATTTTTTCATCATTATAACATAATTCCACAATCCACCTAACTAAATTTCTCTTTCTTTTTTCAACTGTTTAATTTGCTTATCTATCTACAAACATTGCAAATTTATACACGTAAAGGTATAGAAACAGTAGTAAAAGTAGTAGTAGTATAAGTAGTAGTAGTAGTAGTAGTAACAGTAGTTGTGGTGACGGTATACGATAAAAAATTACTATGTGATAATTATATTGATAGTAGTATTAGATCTAATAACGATATCATTATTATTATACTTTACCGCCAAATTGTTATTATAACAGTTATGATGATAGTGATAATGTTAATGATAGTAACTATGGGCTGTATAACTCAGTTGATTTATTATCTTTATTATTACGATAACCATGATATTTGATGCTATAAGCAACAAAATAATTGTGATTTGTCATATATGTAGCGATACTTTTTTTTTTTATTTAAATGGCGAAACAACTCTTTGGCCACTTTAAAGTGCACATCTCAGACTAAGCTATACACCTTGCAGATATAGACCAGATATCGGATGGTAAAACCTAATTCCAGGAGTTCAGTAGAAAGCAGATATCACAGCAAAGTTAACGAGATTAACTCATCAGTGTGTTTCATCCCGTATTCGCCAACGTCATATGATGTCTTCACCAGTGCGTTCGGTCCCAACTCCGTAAGTACTTGGGCATCCCTCCTTGAAACGGGTAAATTAAACGGATAAGAGCTGCAGTCTCGCGAGCGCCGTTAGATAACGCGTTCGCCATGTGCTTGGAAAATCTGACGTAGGGTATATTATCACAATTGCTGACGTAATGAGATATTTGTTAATTGCTTGTAATCATGAGTATGCCTTGACAGTTCAGGCATTCTGTTAATTGGCGTGTGCTTAAACAATTAGGGTGTGGAAATGGATGTAATAATGTGACGATGTCTGCATTCAAGTCAATCATAATTGCATTAGTCTAACAGGCAATCAATCATCATGTAACTATTGTCTCATTTCGTGGGGCTAATCAATTAGAAACAAGCCAATGGAGTGCAAGCATGGTGCCTGTCAGGTGTTTTAATTGATAATACAACTTGTTTTATTACACTAATTGCAATCTAATGATAATCAAGCATATTGTTCCAACTTTATGACAACATGACAATACAAACGAAGGGCCCATTTTTGAACAAAAATTCGAACATCATTTTAAAGCATAATACCTCAGTCACATCGATCTACGTCGGCCGTACGGCGAGTCGAAAACAGTCGTAACATTTTTGTATAGCTACAGACTGAGATGGTTTGAATACAAATGAATAAAACGGCGGTTTTTGACTCGCCGTTCTGCCGCGGTAGAGCAAATATGACTGAGGTATAAACACGCGTAATTTGCAATGGAAGACAAACAGAAGATAAATTTGTTTTTGTTCATGTTTTTTCTTTAGCTGTCGAGTATGAATGACATTATTTCAAACACAAAGTGTTTCATTGCTTTCATTTTTTATAAGTTGAAACGTATAGTTTAAGATTAGGTTCGTCCGTTTGTCAGTGAAAATATCAAAATAATTCTGCTTTTGCGTTTTTCTTGTGGTAAATATCTGAGTGATTATGTGATGATAATGGTCATGCAACACTCACTACACAGCAATAAACCCAACTAAAAGAAATACACACACGCGCATGCCCTCATTCTGTGTACACACACTCTCTGCCCGTATTCTGAAGTCAGGTTTGACTTATAGACCATGGTCTAACTCTGTGCTAAAATTATGGGAAGCCAAAAGTGTCAAAATATTCATTAAGTTGTACATTTCTTATGTTTGCTACGCTCTTTCCTGACTCTTCGAAGGTGAAGACAATCATTTATTTATACTTCCTATAGACAATTATGAATGATTTGAGAGCCAAATGAGTTGAAATATGATATCTCAACCGTTAGTGATTTATGTAACAATTGGCTTTCCGTGCTTAAACCAAAACTTTAAACCTGAGTTTAAGTTAAACCCGACTTCAGAATACGGGCCTCTTTCTCTATCTCTTGCTACCAACATGCCCAAACACACACACACACATGCATACACATAAACGACAGGATAGTTTCTTACCTCTTATTATGTGTCATCAATATCATTTTAAAATGTTTTATATGCTTTATCAAAATACCATCACAATCTTCAGATCAACATCATTTACGTCATCCATGTCATCATATATGATGATCATCACCGTCATTATCTCATTTCATTATTCTCATTTCCTATTAGTGTGTGCCAATATGCCCAGTGTACTTTTATATAAATAATGAATAATAGAAAAAGGGTAGAATTTGTGTCATTCACCTTCATCTCCCCCCCCCCCCCTATTTGTTTTGTATCTCCAACTATTACACTAAACAAAGGAACTGAAATAAAATAATGCTTACAATTCCAACTGTCAGCTTTGACACAGGTACGTGACAAATCCATTTATTTTGCGGATTTACAGAATGATGTTTCGACAGTAGATGTGACAGTGATAAAGAGAATATGAATACTAAATGTTGAAATGTGCCAAGTTATTTCCCATATATATTGTAGTTTCCCAAATTAAGCACGGAACTGCTTGTATAGAGAACGCGTGACATTATAAACATCTGTCGCATTTCCCGCCTGATTGAAACTCAATTTACTTATCGTAACACTATTAACTCTAACATACCTTCTTTCACCCACCTTATCCCCTAACCAAAAATATGTTACATTCTCTCTTTTCTAGCCCCCCCCCCCTCTTTCTCTGTCTCTCTCTCTGTTTTTTCTCTAGATATATCTGCCTATCTATCGGATTATTTCTCTTTCACTCTCTTCTTTCTCTTTTAATCTTCTTGCGACAAATCTCTTTCACTTACACACTCACGAACATATAAAAACGCTTCACTTACTGGCATCTTCGTTCTTAATATTCTTTGACAGTTTCTCAATCTCTCCCTCTTCGTTACATGTACATTCTCATCTCTCACAAATGCACATAGTACAACTTTACGCAAAAGTATATATTCAATACCACTCTTTTCCATCTTTCTCTCTCTATCTCCTTGTTTTCTTAACACTATCAACAAAACTACTGTACATGTATGTTTCCATATGATTTAGATACCACCTGTCAATTTTTTTTTAATTGTTTTACCAACGTCCTTTTCATTAATTCGCGTTTGTAGTATCTCTTCTTTCATTAATTATTTTCATGTTTCATTTTTAGATTTATATCTTTCTCTATATATTTGTTTATTCATTCATTTGATCATTGATTGTCTTAGGGTGGGTTTAGGAATGTTTCGTAACAGCCAGTAAGTCGCAATGTTTCTCAAGAAATCATTTAGTTCAGTAAGAAAAATCGATCAAACTTTAAAACTGGAAAAAGGAATGTCGGAGATATGAGAAAAACGAAGATGAGAAACACCCTGGAATACCTGAGAATTATTATGGTTAATTATACTTGCTTATATAGCGCTTAATACTTACTTTGTCAGAAGTCTCTAGGCGCTCTACAGTATGCAGCATAATTACCCTGGCTTTAGCAGTGCAGCTGTTACGCGCTGCGTTTTAAGGAATAAATTCCTGCCAGGTACCCATTTACCTCAACTGGGTTTAGTGCAGCACATTGTGGATCAATTTCTTGCTGAAGGAAATTACGCCATGGTTGGGATTCGAACCCACGACCCTCTGTTTCAGAGTCCGGAGACTAATCCACTGGGCCACAACGCTCCACCTTGGTTAATGTGCTTCCATCACTAAACTCAGTCAAATGTCGGAATCTCAAAGATTTAGAAGAAGCCTCTGATCCTCTGATCACGCTTAATGGCTATTCTACGTGTATAGTCTTAGTGTGGAAGCATAATAAATATACCATAGAGCTAGCAACATGAATATACTATGGAGAGAGTAATAACTATGCAACAAGGTATGACGAAGTATACATATAAGATCATGGGGTTAGTTTAAGGTTAATATGTATCTCTCAACATTGGAGAAATTTAAGGAATGATCGTCTCGTAAGACATGGTTGAGGTTGTTTTTCTGATATTCCTGAAAGGCATCTACACCCTCCGATTTCTTCCCCATTAATCACTCCCACCAGGCTAATCTATGGACCAGGGATTCTTGGGCATGGACTACATGTACAACCTGGGTAACTTTCTTCCCATCCCCCCATTCCTTATTGCATTAGTGTACGTGGGCTAACGACTTGCAAAAATATCAGCATGCATAATGTATCTTACAGGAAGATTTGATGACTTTCCGACATAATTTAATTTTGGGAGTAGCGAGAATGAAGGGTAAGATTAGAGTTCCCAAAGTATGACTTATGTTAGAAAGGAGAAGGCTCTTAGATATTTGGTAAAAACTCATGTTATATTCATAGAGCTACTACGATAGGTGAATATCAATACCTATCCATAAATTTATTTGGGGTCATAGAGAAAGTGGAATATCTTTTATGTCTTGATTTCCTACGATGTAAAGGTAATTTAATACTCAATTCATGGAAGTGCGGATCAAGATATCTAACAATCCCTTCATTTGTATATGCGTTCATTTTTAAAAAGATATCCGTAATAAATGAGCCAATAGTTCGGATAAGTATACAATCAAACCACAACTTAAAAGTAAATCGAATTTACAAAGATTCGTTATGGAAGTGTAAGCGTTGCGCATAGATGAAACAAAATCAAAATCCCCGAAACGGATTTACCTACAAATCTCTCCCGAGCAAAGAGGGATTATTTTGCCGGAGAACCATTTAAAAGCTTTTCCATCTATTGCTTTTGAAATACGTTGCCACGGTTTCATCTGCTTATCAGCAGCAAAGAGAGAAACCTTTTAAAATTTTCATGAAACAATCGATGATAACTGTGTTCAAAGTAATAATAAAGTATTTTTTAAAAATATCATAAATGTGTAAAACATATCCTCGTCTGTTCATCTTTATACTTACTTTTGCATTACTCTTAATACCGAAACACAAATGATATAACTCTACCAAACCTTCGGCATTACCAGGGCAGGTGAATGTAGATTCTGTTTGTGATTTCTTAGATTGAATTATTGGTGTACTACGAGAATAGCTCATACCCATTGTTACATTGATTAATGTATTACTATTTTCATTTGTAATTCATGTTCATTTCAATTTGTAACCGCATGAAGTGATGATTTCAATAAATATAATGTTCGATATCTTCTATCAGTCCATCTATTTATCTATCCATTTATTTGCCTATTGACTTATTTTTTCTAGTAAGAAAATAAAAGCTGGGAAATACAATAACGTCAGACTTCATTGATTTCGTCTATGAAGTTGACAAGCTATGTCTGTGGATGAATTTATATGAAATCTCAATCTGTTGACAACTGAATTATGTTGTTCTCCCGGGTTTTGTACGGACACTGCCTTATTCCAGTATGTCACGGGTTAACTAATATCTTATTAGCCAGCTAATTCCATGGGAGCTAAGTCATTGTAAGCAGGAAGAATCAGTCAAAAATGACATGGGTTAATATGGATCAGCTCCTCAAATCGCCAATGGCTTCTGGTGAAACCTAGTCCGGGCGATATCAGGTCACTCGATTCATAAAATATATCAAAACTTTAGAGGCTGAACTTCGGTAAACCTATCAATCACTTTGAAAGTGAGAATTAATTGACAGATAGAGTAAATGCTTAGATAATGTGTGCTCGTATTCTGAAATGACAGTAAGAATTAACTGTTACAAAACCCAATTACTGTTACACATCATGAACGAAATTGGTGGCAAGCAGCGAGGACAACTCCATCCCAGCAAAAGTTAATTTGAATAAAAAGTGAAAAAAATCCAACAAGCATAACTTTAAAAAAATTCATCAAAATCAGATGTAAGATATAAGAAAGTTATGATATTATAAAGTTCCGCTTAATTTCACCAAACAGTTATCCTGGTCGGTATGCAAATGAGGGGACTGATGACGTCACCAACTCACTATTCCTTTCTATTTTTAATGTTAAATATGAAATGTTCTGACTTCCTCCTCATCGTCATGTGAAACAAGATTTTACCCCCCCCCCCGGACATGTAAAGTTAAATTTGTTCTTGTAGTAAAATCGACAGAAAGGTAAAATATTGTAGAATTCAGACAATAAAGACAGAGGAAATAGTGAGGGACTTAATCGACTCTCTAATTGCAAATCACTGAGTTATGCATATAACTTTTACGTGAAAAACTAGTGAAATTTTAAAATATCATAACTCTCTGATTTAATGTTCGAAGTTGATGAAACTTTCAGCTTTATGCTTGCTTTGATTTTCTCTATTGATTTAAATCAATGTTTTTTTTTTCTTGGGTGGACTTGACGTATATAGGAAAGGACCTGGGCAGGTGGTGTGGTGGACCTCGAACTCAAAATCGCTGGTTCCATTGCATATACATTGGTCTTTCACTCCGACCATCCATCACCTTCTTTCGTCCTTTGATCAAAATCGTCTATCCTGAAGTCGTCATCTATATAAGCAAAGTATTTTGCATTATCTTAAAACGGCATCGTCTAAACCTATATGCACTCTTAAAACGGGTTTGTAAAATAAAAAATGTGCTGGGTATATGTAAGACCTACAAAAATGGTCAAAATTAGTCGATTTATTTGTTAATATCTTTCAGAATCTGGGTTGATATTGGCCTTCTTCATCGGTCTGACACAAATTCACCAACAGATTCTGTGACTAGTCCTTTTTTAAATTATGGGGGTAACGGTATTCTGTCTCTTCTCTCTCTATCTCCCCCTTTCTCTCACTTTCTCTCATTTGCTCTCTCTCTCTCTCCCTCCCCTCTTCCCCCTCTCTATCTCTCTCGGGGGGGGGGGGATTCATAGGAACTGATGTAAGTTAAGACTAACAAAAAAACGATTCGATCTTCACTTATTTTTTTCCAGCAACATGAAAGACAACGATCAGCTGATGTAATCGTTGTTATTACAAAGTGTACAATGTGGGGAACAAAAATATTAATGAATGGTAAGAGCTGGATCATTATTATTAAAAGTATTCTATCTTGAGACCATGGGTATACAACCAGTTTTACAATGTGATGCATTTGCAAAAAAAAGGTTACGCAATAGATCCATTTTATTGGATATTTTCTCTTTTTGTTGTCGTTTTTATTGTTTTTGTTTTTGTGACGTAATGTTTCAGTTAAGTGTATTTCACATTGATATTTGGTGATAAATTCAATTCAATTCTTTGTCCATGATTGGGTGTATAAAATTTTGTACGAATCCTTACATGCATGGTGTACATTACTCCTGTTTATCATTATCCCATAGAACGTTTTATAAGTATGAAATTGGATTTAGCACGATAAATTGGCAGGAATGATAATGTGATAATGCATTTACCTTGCAAAATCATGTCAGAATGAAAATGACTGTGTAAAAGCAAATCTAGGCGTAAATTTATTAAAAGCAGTCCCACGACGACCAGAAACTTAACATCTGCACGACCAGGAAATATTCAGCGACAGACATTTAAATAATGTCAATTAAAAAACGTCTTATAACCGATGCTGTGTTATAAATCAAGACTGCTCTCCGGGTGCCATCTTTTCTTGGGGGAAATTATACCTATGTCGCGCGGTTAATGCAGATCTTTTGGTATTCAATATAAAGGTCAAGTCCACTGTGATAATGCATTTACCTTGCAAAATCATGTCAGAATGAAAATGACTATGTAAAAGCAAATCTGGGCGTAAATTTATTAAAAGCAGTCCCACGACGACCAGAAACTTAACATCTGCACGACCAGGAAATATTCAGCGACAGACATTTAAATAATGTCAATTAAAAAACGTCTTATAACCGATGCTGTGTTATAAATCAAGACTGCTCTCCGGGTGCCATCTTTTCTTGGGGGAAATCATACCTATGTCGCGCGGTTAATGCAGATCTTTTGGTATTCAATATAAAGGTCAAGTCCACTCCAGGAAAATGCTTACTTGAATAAATAGAGAAAAATCATACTGGCGTATTGCTGAAAATTTCATCAAAATCGGATGGAAAATAAGAAAGTTATGACATTGTAAAGTTTCGCTTATTTTTTCACAAAACAGCGATATGCACAACTAGGTGAGTTAGTCGATGATGTCCATCACTCACTATTTCTTTTTTATTATTTTGTATTGTTTGAATTATACAATATTTTTGTTTTTTATAGATTTGACAATAAGGACCAATTTAACTGAACTATATAGTATTAAACAATGCTAATTCCACATGTTTAGGGAGGAATTAACCATTGTATCACTTGACAATGAGGAGAAAATTAGAATATTTAATATTCATATAATAAAATACAAAAAAGTAGTGAGTGATGTCATCAGTTCCCTTATTTGCATACTCGCCAGGATTTGCATATAATTATTTGGTGAAATTAAGCGAAACTTAAAAATGTCATAACTTTCTTATTTTACATCCGATTTTAAAGAAATTTTCCATGTTATTCTTGTTGGATTTTTCTATTTTTATTCAAATCAACTTATTGCTGCGGTGGAATTGTCCTTTAATCTCATGTTGGGGCGGGTGACATTGTCGTTTTTATTTACGAATCGTCTAACGACTGCGCGCATGCATCTCATGATGACGTCACAATACTTGTTCCTAAAATCACAGAAGGTAGATTGACATTTCGTGCGCCATCTGATGGGACTTTGGGTATAAAATTTGATCACTCAAGAAAGCTCAGATGATGGCCATGCTTTTACATTAAAAAAAAGAAACTTTAATCGGAAATGAGATTTATGATGTTTATAACCGAGATATATAACACAGCAAAAACTGTGGTGTTAACCGGTGTACATAGAGGACCACACCAGTTATTTTACACCGGTGTTAAATTGGTGGTGTTAGTTTTACACCTATAGGTGTTATTACAACACCTATGGTTGTTACATTTACACTGTTTGGTGTTATGTTCAATTTCTAGGGTGTTATTTTAACACCTCAAGGTGTGGTCCTCTATTAACACCAATTGGTGTCAGTTTTAACACCACAGTTTTACAGTGTACCTCTCCAGACTCCAGGGTATGTAATTCCGATGACTTCCAATAAAAAAAACTTTCTTTCTTCGAATTTCGGCAACGGATTAAACGAGTCGGCTGTTACTTCTGTCGTTCTGTCAACACGCAGGATCTATTATAGCTACACGAAAGAGGAATTCCCAACTTTCTTCATTGTTTATATATACACATCAAAACAGGAGGTGAATTTGATTTATTTTGAGTTATGTATCATCGAGCATGCCAAGCATATATAGACCATCTATCTACAACGTCAGTCAAAACAATCAAAGCATTTTTAATAAACAGTATGATGTACGTGCATCGTGTATTCAATAAACAGAATAGCTTAGAACAAATGGCATATACAAAGCAAAATAAAATGGGCTTTAACTACAAAATGCGTAGTGTGGAAAGAGCTTTGGATATTACTAGTATGCAAAAAGTGACTAAGAACTCGTATGATTTAGAACAAGCCTTTGCAATGAAATGAATAAGAGGTGTGATCACTTACCTGAGGTGTATATTAGAAGGATGAATAATGTAAAAAGGAGAACTAAAGTCAGATCTGCGATTGTAAGCATTTTCCCTTCTCTTCTCGTTTTCACTGACGACCTTTGCCTGTATTCAAGTTGTACATACATATCCGTTGTTTTACCAAGAGAATCAAGTTTTTTAGTGGCCTGTCTAATTTGTTAACATGTATTCCATCAAAATGTACTTCCAGAATCATGAATTATTCCCAACGAATATCCACCACTGGCTATTGCAAATCGTGTTCATCGGTAACACACCATGCATCACGGGTGAATTCATACAATAGTTCTTTCACGCAGGAAATCTTGCAAAATGTTTTGATTTGTCATTACATCAATGGCGTGACTTGTTATTACCAAGAAAATCATTAAAAAGTAAACGCAAAGATGAATTGCATTGATACAATCTGACCGTTACTGTCAAAGTCCCAAGGCGGAAGTGCATTTTGATACCTTCTGAAAAGCACACGGTCAAAGAAAATTGTGCTTTGTGGTCAAATGTAAACATCGATTGTCCTGCATGTGCGGAGTTTTCTTGACACGTTTTTTGGATTCTTCCTAATCACGTCAGCTCTTTTTTAGAATGACAGTTGCACTGTTCCTTTCCTTTCTTGACTTCAAAACAATCCATAGAGCACCATGTGATAGAAACAACCTTGAAGTCACACTGGCACCTTACAAAAGTAAGAAGTTCCTTTTGTCTCGCTCCTTTTCAAAACACCCTTTGTTTGCCGGCAGGAAGGCGGCTTTCGGTCAACCATTCAAATCTGCCAAATAAATTCTGAACTTCGAAGCTCCATGGAAATGCGAGTAGCTTCACTTGCGTACACTTTGAAATGTTATTGGCTGGAAATGTCTTTCATTTGAATTGGTAATTCACATGCATGGATCCACTGCCAAAAGGACATCTGATCCACAAGTTTGAGTCCAATCGCCCAACTTGTTCGTAAAGCAAGCGACCGAATAAAGTGATTATACGCGTGGTTCGAAAGTACACACGCCAGATAGTGTCCACGTAATCGGCATGCTTGTCATCACAACATGTGGCGCTGTATACATGCTACACTACGCATAGTATGTACACTCGTGGCGCCTTTCTGCAAAAGAATGCTGCATTGACTATTTACAACAATGGAATGGGGTAGGCCAAGATTTCAATTTTGATCTCATTCTGAAACAGACTTTGAAAAATCCAAAGTATTAATCATCGTCAAAATGAAATATAATTGTGTGGATTATTGTGTAGGCCTTTACTCATATTGTTATTGTATGATAACAATAATTGTTTCAGATCATAATCATGCATATCGAAAAAATGATAAGGATTACTTGATTCAATTTTATTGAGTATTTATTGATTATTGATGAACAAAATATACATGCTTTTACGTTATTCAAATCATTTCACACCTGTCACTTATCATTCGTGTTCTAACTGTTGCTTCATTCGTCTTTTCTTTCTAATCGATTTATTACATTTACTACAGGGGACGCTTTTTCGACGGCGACGTCAAAATTAATCTTAACCTAAGATTAAGTTTTTGAAATGTCATCATAACTTAGAAAATGTATGAACCTAGCTGATGAAACTTACACAGAAGAGTAATAAAGTATTGCTTAACATCTTGCCTTAGTTTCAGGTCACATGGCTAAGGTCAAAGGTCAATTAGGGTCAATGAACTTTAGGCATGTTTGGAGTATTTGTTGAATTTCCATCATAATTTTACTTTTTTACGGAACTTGTTCATAAAACTTGGACATAAAGTATCACTAAACACCCTGTAAGAGTTTCAAGTCACATGACCAAGGTCAAAGGTCATTTAGGGTTAAAGAACTTTGGTCATGTTTTAGGTAGAGACTTTAATGAGCAATAATGACAATTGTTGAAATTGTGTGTCCATTGAAACATTTGAAGGTCATCATCAATCGAAGCCAGGTCACTGAAAAATGACCAAAGATAACACTAGCCGAGCTTACCACTCCTTATACTGATGAATGAAGTACACAAAATAAATAAATAAATACATTAAAAAAATATTTAAAAAACTCTTCCAAATTCGCAATTCAAGTTGATTAAGATTTGAGTTGTTTCAATCATTTAATTAATAAGTAATCCTACACCATTTTTCTCTTTTTCCCATTCTGATAAAAGTTAATCAATTTTGGGGCCGTGCTCCATTTTGTTATATTAAGTGATTTTAAAAATGGCGACAAACGGAAATTTTAATTTCTTTTGTTTTAGCTAAATTTCGGAACGTCTAGTAAACTTTAAGCTATTCACCAACGGAATAAAATCTTCAATATTCTAATCTATGACGAATCTAATCTTTGTAGCATAGAAAATCATATATGTTAAGGAAACTGTAAACATTCAATTTACCTTTGAAGGATTTAGTGACAATATATATGGGTTATATACGACCAATTTTAGAATATTATGCTCCAGTTTTCCATAGCAGTCTTACAGTAAAACAAAATAATACTATTGAAAGAATACAACGGAGAGTATGTAAAATTATCTTAGAACATATTCACATCACATACACAAATGCGTGTCAGGTATAATTTACGAACACTTGAGGAAAGAAGACTGGCACTGTGTAAAAAAATTGCGAAATCACTTTCAACTCATCCTCTATAAAAGAAAAAAAAAATTAAGTGTATCGACTAGGAAAGGCAATGCACAATGGTCACCCCCACCCCAACATACAATTTTTTTTTTTTTTTCATTTAAATAAGTGCCAGTCTCCTCTCCTTCAAGCCTGCCATCATCATGTTAGTCATTCATTCAGTCATTGCCTTTTATGCCTTATCTAAATTGTATTAACTTTAAAATGTGTAGCCTCTTTAATGCATTTTACTGTACTTTTTGCTGTTTATTTAATTGTGCCAACACCAACTTGTAAACATGATTTTTCCAGCCCCTGCTGTTTTTTTCATGTGTGATTGTTAACATGTTTGATAATCAATAAGGACTATTTTGTAATTGAATTGAATTGAATTGAGCATTTTAAGTTTTTTCATCATATGATTAAATACAACAGATATACAAATCATAACATCTTCATATCATGACCAAAGATTGATAACAATGAAGAGGGAGAAAAAAGAAGACAACTTCGAAGGAATAAAATATAGGTAACATACATGGGGGGGCAATATAGGTAGGCAAAGAAGCTGAATGAGATGTTTGGGATGTACTCTGAAAGCCGGAGATATAGTTGAAAGTAGAATATTTATTTAAAATAAACCATATAATTCATTCATGCTATGCAAAAAGATTTTGAAATTAAAATCCAAATCAAAATAGAATACGGTAAGCTCAAGCTTCATCAATATTAACTATAAACCACGCTGATGAGTACTAATGGAATGTAATGTGGAGACAAGGTGGAGAAAAACAGTCACTATGCTGTTAGAAAATTTGTGATTTTAGGTGTATTTTTTTCAACTAGAGTGAATAATTGTCAATTACTCTCTGCGATTTCCCCTTTCCGTATGAACCTGTATATAAACTATGTTTAACAATTACATCAACTTGTATAAAGTCATTGAGGGCTATTACACTTGAACTTTTGATCTAGCCTATGCCAAACGTAGGTATGGAAATCCTCTTTGTGCTTTAATCCTATTCCTCGATATACAATCAATAAATAGGAGTAAATGGCAAAACGGACATTCACCTAAAACAATCATCACACAAGGAGCAGAAATTCGTATTACGCAATAAGATTTTGTTCATGATGCGATTTAGAAGGGGAAATCGTTCTCTATCCATTAAGTCGTTTGCAGAAAATACAGGATTCTTTTTGCCTAGCCTAAGGGTTGACAGTAAGATATTTGATTACCGGTATGTAGAGATGAAACTAATTTCTTTCATTTTACAGTTTAATTTGTTACTTTGTTATCACCCTACGACCATTTCGGGTGTGGTGAAATAACGTCACAGACGGCGGAAACACAGCACTTTTTTTTGTCACGTCGGTCTGGTATCATTCTACTGAGGAAAAATAGTCCTCCCCATTTCTATCATTATCTTATATTGTTATATTGTTGTCGAAGACATATCAAAGAATATAAATATACAATCATATTATGTCAAGTAAGTTTGTATTCACAGGTATACTATATTTTCAATGTAGTACAATATGGCGTCATGAATTTTAATGCGGAGCTTTATCGGGCAAGTCTTTGTATCTGGGTAGCAACCTTATCCCGCGCACAACATTCAACGAATTCGTCAAGACTGGTAGTTTTTGAAAGCTGGAAAGCTACACCGTTTCATATTCGAATGTGTGTTCCGGGGTGTTTTCGCAGATAGTAATTTATTCACCAGCCGCCGAGGCCGTTATTTTACAGGATGCTGGCCATGGGCGCAGCTGACCAGGCGGCGCATGTAACTTTATCCTGGGCAAGTAATAAACGAGGGAGCTTCGGTTTCTGTTTATTGTCAAAAATAAACGGTATATTTACATCGACTTTGCTACCACCTGATCTGCGCCCTCTGTCACTCTTCTCTTTCGCTTCTAGTGTGAATGAATGGGTGTGGTATAACTGGCACCGCCAAAAATATATACACAAATACAGAACTAGAGCCTAGAATTTTTCTTTTCCCCCAATACTAGATTGAAAGTTTTTGTAAACAATCTATTGGTTGTCGATATGCTGCCGCACACACGACTTTAAAGGAACGATACTCCGTGACACAATTAACAGTTTATGGGATTATACCAAACAAAAAACAACACGCACATGCGAGAGTAACAAGTATGTGCGCTTGACCTTTGGAGTACTTTCAAGAGTTTCCGGCAGCCTCAAAAACAGCGCGCCGTTGCTCTTTCCATAATTTTTGTCTCACCTGCGAAGCAAAGTGAGACTATAGGCGCCGCTTTTCCGACGGCGGCGGCGGCGTCAACATCAAATCTTAACCTGAGGTTAAGTTTTTGAAATGACATCATAACTTAGAAAGTATATGGACCTAGTTAATAAAACTTGGCCATAAGGTTAATCAAGTATTACTGAACATCCTATTAGAGTTTCATGTCACATGACCAAGGTCAAAGGTCATTTAGGGTCAATGAACTTAGACCATGTTGGAGGAATCAACATCGAAATTTTAACCTGAGGTTAAGTTTTTGAAATGTCATCATAACTTAGAAAATATATGGACCTAGTTCATGAAACTTGGACATAAGGTTAATCAAGTATCAATGAACATCCTGCATGAGTTTCACGTCACATGACCAAGGTCAAAGGTCATTTAGGGTCAATGAACTTTGGACGAATTGGGGATATCTGTTGAATTCCCATCATAACTTAGAAAGTTTATGGATCTGATTCATGAAACTTGGACATAATAGTAATCAAGCATCACTGAACATTTTGTGCAAGTTTCAGGTCACATGATCAAGGTCAAAGGTCATTTAGGGTCAATGAACTTTGGCCGAATTGGGGATATCTGTTGAATTCCCATCATAACTTTGAAAGCTTATGGATCTGATTCATGAAACTTGGACATAATAGTAATCAAGCATCACTGAACATTTTGTGCAAGTTTCAGGTCTCATGATTAAGGTCAAAGGTCATTTAGGGTCAATGAACTTTGGCCGAATCGGGGGTATCTGTTGAATTACCATCATAACTTTGAAAGTTTATGGATCTGATTCATGAAACTTGGACATAATAGTAATCAAGCATCACTGAACATTTTGTGCAAGTTTCAGGTCTCATGATTAAGGTCAAAGGTCATTTAGGGTCAATGAACTTTGGCCGAATCGGGGGTATCTGTTGAATTACCATCATAACTTTGAAAGTTTATGGATCTGATTCATGAAACTTGGACATAATAGTAATCAAGCATCACTGAACATTTTGTGCAAGTTTCAGGTCACATGATCAAGGTCAAAGGTCATTTAGGGTCAATGAACTTTGGCCGAATTGGGGATATCTGTTGAATTCCCATCATAACTTTGAAAGTTTATGGATCTGATTCATGAAACTTGGACATAATAGTAATCAAGCATCACTGAACATTTTGTGCAAGTTTCAGGTCTCATGATTAAGGTCAAAGGTCATTTAGGGTCAATGAACTTTGGCCGAATCGGGGGTATCTGTTGAATTACCATCATAACTTTGAAAGTTTATTGGTCTAGTTCCTTAAACTTGGACATTAGAGTAACCAAGTATCACTGAACATCCTGTGCGTGTTTCAGGTCACATGTCCAAGGTCAAAGGTCAATGAACTTTAGCCGAATTGGGTGTATCTGTTGAATTACCATCATAACTTTGAAAGTTTATGGATCTGATTCATGAAACTTGTACATAAGAGTAATCAAGTATCACTGAACATCCTGTTCCAGTTTCAGGTCACATGATCAAGGTCAAAGGTCATGTAAGGTCAATGAACTTTGGCCATGTTGGGGTTTTTTGTTGAATAACCATCATATCTCTGTAAGTTTATTGGTCTAGTTCATAAAAAGAGGACATAAGAGTAACCATGTATCATTGAACATCTTGTGCGAGTTAGAGTAGTATGCAAAGTCAGCACTGCTGCTATATTGAACCGCGTGATGCAGGTGAGACGGCCAGAGGCATTCCACTTGTTATATCGATGACTCCGTTTTTTGTTCACAAAGATTATCATTTATTTCATAATGTTTGAGGTACAATGTTATTTCAACAAACAGTCATGACAATTGCAAGCTTCATATTCATGTATGTTAACCAAGTTATTAAAAATAGTTTGGAGAGTTGTAGGCCCTACTTGTCATGATTTTTCATAATCATCAGCACTCAAGATATCGTAAATGAGTGGAGTAAACCCCCTCTCTCTTAAGAAAGATAACGCACTAAGGGCATCCAGAAGCAAGTTACCAATTACATTTTCATCAAGATCAGAACAAACTTTAGATCAATGAATCTGTCAGGTTATTCAATTTTCAAAGTTTCGGTAATTTTCACAAAATATACGACCTGGGAGGAGTACGAATCAGTGAGCTGAATGGTTTTTTACGATCATCTGCGTTGGCGGAGCGGGGATGGCCACACCCTTTTGAGAAAACCGGTGAGCTTTTCTCGAAAGGGTGGGTTGAGGGAGGGAAATTTAAAAAAAGGGATGGTCCGGGTTGAAAATATTCATATCTAAATAAATAGAGTAAAATTCACAGAGCAAAATGCTGAATTTTTCATCAAAATATGATAACAAATAATGAAGCTATTGAATTCAAAAGTTTATCAATAATTTGTGAAAACGGCTATAATTATGTGCATCGTCATAAAATTAATATTCATTAGGTTTGGCTGATGATGTTACATCCCCACTTTCCCTTTTCTTATTTTATTACATGAGGTCATATAGTTGTTTATTTTTTTCATAAACGTGTAAATGATGTGTCTCCAATATGATGAAATAAGTTGCGGTAATAAATAACTCATGCTCTTAATCAGTTGTCAATCCAAATTGTTTTAGTTCTTGGTAGAAACATTTTAATGAACATAATTTCACACAATAAAGTACAAAAGAACAAGTGGGGATATGACATCATAAGCCCACCTAATGAATATTACTGAAGACATGCCTAGAACTATTTCACTGGAATGATGCAAATCTTTGAAATTCAATAACTTTGTTATTTGTTATCCGATTTTGATCTCTTTACTCTATTTATTGATAAATAAATATCCCAAGCCTCAACCATCCAACGCACCTTTTCGAGACAACCGGGGGAGCTTTTGTACGAAAGGTTGTGCTGAGAAGTCTCTTGTACCAGTTGGTTGTGTCTGTGTCATTTTGTGTGAGGGTATGGAGGCCTAATTGAGGTGAGGTTGGGGGGTATGTAGGTGTTTGTATGTGTGTGTGTGGTGGTAGGGGTCAGTGCGTGTGTGTGTACTTGAGAAAGGAAAGAAGAAAAATACATATTTTGTGTATTTTCATTACAGGCTCATTCATTTTTAATAGTTTCGGCGGTGCATGCGCGGCGCGGCCACGTCGTGTCCGTACCGACCAAAGACGTTAAGCCTAGCGCACACTCTTTGTAATAACATATGATATGAACGTTCCAAAAGTAGTAAACGAACAGAGTTCAAAATCGAACAAATAGTAGTAGAATAAACTGCAATTGAAAATCATTTAAGTCTGTTGAGTCTGGGCCTCTTTGTGGAAATAAAAGTTCAAGTTCAATTTCAAATCGTAATGACGTCACCATCGGCTGCTAGTTTGAGCAGGTTTGGATTCTACTCCGACCACAGGGCTTGCCTTAAAGTAAAATTATGATTTTATTATTGCTAACATTAGGCTGGAATTCAAATGAAATAATTTTACTTCTAAATGATAATTGTATATCTGATTTGTAATGCGCCAAATCCACTCGGCCTAAGGCGCAGAGAAAGAAAGAAAGAGAAAGGTACAAATATAATAGTAATAGATTCAGGAACAATTAAGAGTAGGAAGGATGGATAGATGAGTCTTAGATCGGAGGCATCTGTATCCTTTGAACACGTCACATTTCTTGATATGGCGTAACAGGCAAAATTATTTAATGTTATGAACGAGCGAGCAAAATTTCGACATTTTATTACAAAAATCAAATTTTGTGCCAGATTATGACATATTTCACGCTTCTCTCTTTCCTTTTGTTTCTTGGACGTTAATAAACCCCCTCCCATTTGTACGCCACTGCTAATAATCTATTGGTATTATATTGTTGTTATTTCGTTAAAGAGAAGGTCCAGGCTGAAAATATTTATATGTATAAATAGAGTAAAATTCACAGAGCAAAATGCTGAAAGTTTCATCAAATCGGATAACTAATAACGAAGTTATTGAATTTTAATGTTTATCAATATTTAGTGAAAACATATTTATGCATATCATCATGAATGTTCATTTGTTGGGCTGATTACGTCACATCCCCACTTTCCTTTTTCTTATGTTATTACATGAAATCATAAATGTTTCATTTTTTCATACATGTGTTGTGACTCCATTATGATGGAATAAGTTGCGGCAATAAATAACTAATACACTTAAAATCAATTGTCAATCCAATTGTTTTAGTTCTTAGTAGAAACATTTTGAATAAACCTAATTTTATATAATAAAATACAAAAGAACAAGTGGGAGTATGACATCATCAGCCCACCTAATGATTATTCATAAAGACATGCCTAGAACTGTTTCAATGGAATAATGCAAATGTTAAAATTCGATAACTTTGTTATTTGTTATCCGATTTTTATCAAGGTTTCAGAATTTTGCTTTGTGAATTTTACTCTATTGATTGAGATGTAAATGTTTCCAGCCTGGAACATTTTTTAATTAATTTTCTTAGAAACGACTGGTTCAGAAAAACTACTTAACACAGCCTTTCGTGGAAAGCTCCGCCGGTTGTCCCGAAAGGGAGCGGCCGCCCCCAGCCCTGCGAACGCAGGAGATTGTAACAAGCCCTACATAATCTGCCCCCCACATTTGCATACCGTAAATGGTGTGAATAATTTTGATATAAATAAAATAAAAATGAATATAAGTTTTAGATTTATTTCGAAATTTTATTTTGATAAAATGTCCACTGTACTGCATGTATTTTTTTATTTCTTCTTTTTCGGTGTTCACCCTATTCCACTCTCGTTTTTTGTTATAGGGGGTGTTGTGCTCTCTTTTTAAAACATGTGACTCAATTTGCTTGTATTACATTGCCAAAGTTTCTAGTGTTAATTTAGCATGAATTTGATGTTTATATCTATGTTTGGAAACAACATAGGTTTAGTTTTTGGCTTACACCAAATGTGTGTTTGAAATTACACCAGTCGGTGTAAATACAATAGTGATTTGATTCTAAATTGGTGTTTCAACATTTTTTGGAGGTGGTCATATAGATACCACCCTGGTGTTTAGTGCATGTGTTATGAATTATCATATCCTTGTTCGTCATGTTTGTTCTTTTGTTCTTTTTTTTTTGGGGGGGGGGTCGTTTGTTTGTTGTTGCCTTTTTTTATTCATCAAAGTATATATTCGTTATGCAACTGTCTTTTTATGTAGATCTTTATATTATTAATTTGTTTTTTTTTAGATGAGGTTTTTTTAAAATGTATCAATTTCATATTGTTTATTTGATAGTTAGAAAGCACGCAATCATTCATAAAAATTATGAATAGCTATAAGAAATAAATATATTAATTCTTTTATTTACTTATGGGGACATTTTAGACTATCGTGACGTCACAATCATTTGAAGGATAATGACGAGCTTCAGTCTCCAGAAGGGTCTCATTGGCATTAAACTAAAGAGTGGTACACACGATACTCTTTGTTTCTTACGCCCTTTTTACCACCTGGGGCCCGTTTCACAAAGAATTACAACTGTTGGAACTTTGCCATTTTGGCAACTGCCATGGTAACAGGGCTCAGCAGCCAATCAAAATCAAGGTTACCATGGTAATTGCCATTATGACAAAGTTGCAACAGTTGCAACTCTTTATGAAACGGGCCCCTGATGTTTATTTTTCGGTCTGCAGCCTATAATTACAATTCAGTAGAAAAAGGAAGCTTATTTCCAACATCTTGTAATGGGCAGCACATCTGATCTATATAGTAACATGTTTCGAATGCTTAAATTGTACGATAATGAAAGGTAGGTCTGGGAAGTTGAAACGTTGCTGGTTAAAAAGCGCCGCAGCTTGTGGGGTTGACGTCTCTCGGAGGCGACGCGTCTTATTAACGTCTCCAAGATGTCCAATTAAAAAATGACCGGGGAGTGTTTCATGGAATGAATTATCTGACGTTTCATCCGACAAAGTCTTTTTAATCGACATTGACCATAGTAAGTATAGTCCATTTGGACGCCAAAAGGTCGTTGAAGAGTAGCCGTTCCAGCGACGATGCTGCCCTGTTGTCGAAATAATTCTAGTCTCTAATAATTTAAGGGACGTTTCAAAATTGCTGTTGCGGCTCACCAATTTTTTCACAAAGACCTTCTAGCTGTTCATTGTCATTTGATATTTTAGATACATTTACAGTGTGTTCTTGAACCAGTCCTGCGTCACGGTGCAAAAACTCTCTAATATGAAATCTAAAACGCAATATGAAGAAGCCACCGGTTGGAGGGGAAGGTATTCTCACTGATGTCCAAAATATCGGTCTTGATTCTTGATTGCGGGAATAGAACATTATTATTATTGTTATTTACGTTATTGTTGTTATCATTACCATCGTTGTCACAACTATTGGTAAAAAATAATCATCATAATTTATCATCATCGTATTCGCCACTAGTGTTTGTTGTCATAATAGTATATGTGGTGATGATGGTGGTAGTAGTATTAGTAGTAGTAGTAGTAACAGTAGTAGAAGTAGTAGTAGTAGTAGTAATAGTAGTAGTAGTATTGGTATTTTTGTTATTGGTATTTATTTTCCATATCACAATGTTAAAAAAAACAATACAATGTAAATGTATGTACATAATAAAAAAAAATCAAAAGTGAGATGGCTGGATATACCCACTAAGCTTTGTTAATGTAACAAAACTGTTCTTCCCTGGGGTCCAGAAAATATGTAACAACAGTTACTGTACATAACATATGACATAACAACAGTTACTGTACATGACATATAATAGAATTAAACATAAGAAATAATTGGGCTAAACAATAATGAAAAACAACAAAAAGAATACAAGAGAATACATCCATACCTTAACGTGACCCCCCCCCCATCCCCACCCACCCACTTGTCGCTACTATTTATTTTAAAGGTCAGGGCAAGACTGAATTAACTGATTTAAATTTTTATCAAAAGTAAATAGGCTATTTGACAATTTTATTGTAGATGGTAGGTTATTATATTCTTGTGATCCTCTATATAAGAACGTTCTTCGACAGCATTCACTCTTGGGTTTGGGAATTTTAATATTTCCTTGCGATCGGAGAGAATACGAATGATTACAATATTGAAAAGACTCTTCTAAATAAGGTGGGGCTAAGTTATGAAAGGATTTGTATACCATTATGTTTAAATGTGATTTACGCCTTGATTTGAGAGACTGCCATCCTAGTTTTATATGAATATCATTGTTTGAAACGTGATTAAACGGATTTATTTTTAAAATGAGACGTCCGGCCCTATTTTGTAATTTTTGCAAACGTTCAGTGTGTTTTTTGCTTGCCGAATCATAAATAATATCTGCATAATCAAAAAGTGGAAGGATAATAGAATTGTAAACTATCTTAAGATTGGATTCTGATATAAAATGTCTAAGACGGGCCAGAAAGCTGACTACCTTACTTATTTTAGTGCACATTTCGTCAATGTGTATATTCCATTTTAACTTTGGATCAAGGTACATTCCCAGATATTTAACAGTATTTCGTTGATCAATACGTTTACCAGATATAGTTACATTTAAAGTATCACATTTAGATAGCATTTTCCCAGTTCCAAATAACATGCAAATGGTTTTATTAACATTAAGACTTAGTTTATTACAACATAACCAGTTATGAATTTTACGAAGATCAAAATTTATATTTTTTCAATAATATCAACATTTCTATGAGAAAAATACAACACTGTATCATCTGCATATAAATGCAATTTGCAGTTTTTTACTTGTGTTATGAGATCATTTATGTAAATTGTAAATAAAATTGGTCCAAGTATAGAGCCCTGAGGAATTCCATAATTTATATATGATATATTTGATATTACAGAATCTATTAAAGTACACATCTTCCTATTGTACAAGTAACTTTCGAACCAGTGTAAGGCGTCCGTCGAAACGCCAATTCTTGAGAGTTTTCTAATAAGTATTGTAGTATCTACGGTGTCAAAAGCTTTTTTCAGGTCGATGAACACAGCACCAGTATAAAAGCCATTATCCATTTCTTTCAACCAATCATCAGTAACTTTCAATAAAGACGTTACAGTCGAATGCTTTTCTCTGAAGCCCGACTGCTGTGTACAAAGTATATTGTTTTCTTTCATGTAAGATTTCAATTGATTACTAACAAGTTTCTCAAGAATTTTCGAAACAGTTGGTAAAATTGAAATCGGTCTAAAATTAGAAGGGTCATCTTTGTTACCAGATTTAAATAATGGTATTACTTTAGCAGTTTTAAACTGATTAGGAAAAACACAGTCTAGTAGTGACTTATTAAAGAGATAAGTTAAAGAAGGAACTATAACAGCAGAAGATAATTTTAAAAACTGTGCTGTTATTCCATCAATTCCATAAGAAGGTTTATTTTTCAAGAGATTTATTTGTTTTAAAACAGCTGCCTCTGATAATACTCTAAAATTAAAAAAAGATACGGCTTGATACTCTTGATTAGATATGGATTCATTTGTAATAGGAATTGTGGATGCTAAATGATTGCCAACGTTTGCAAAACACTCGTTAAATTTTTCACTTTTTTCGAACAAACTTTCAGTATCTGTTTGAATTATATTTTTATTACTATTGGTGCGTGGTAATAAAGATGTCAATACTTTCCAGGTGTTACCAGAATTTTCTTTTATTTTCAATATCTTTTCCGAATAATATTTTTTTCTCTCTTTTCCTTATCTCAAAAGTAACATTATTTCTCAGTTTTCTGTATTCTTACATCATTTTTTCATCTTTATTTTTCCAAGCTTTTCGCTTTAATTTATCTCTTTTTCTTATCAATTCAAAAATATATGAATTCATCCATGGAGACTTCTTATTACTAATTTTCTTGCTCTTGATAGGCATATGCTGGTTAACAACATTCATAAGTAAAGCCTCCCATTTACTGACTGCTTCACTGATACATGTACAATCAAGAATTTCATGCCAAGGTTGATTACTTAAATCATCTAAATAAGATTCTAAATCAAAACCAGAAAATTTTCTATAATTAATAACTCGAGAAGAATTTTCAGTCTTTGACTTCCATATTAAATAACTTAAAGAGTGATCACTCATTCCAACATGCAAAACACCATGTGATTTTATTTTCTCAATTGAGTTAGTTAACATATGGTCAATGAGTGTCATTGTTTTTGCTGTAATCCTGGTATAATCTCTTGTATTAATTTGCTGTAATGAAAATAAGTTATGTATATCACTTAAACGTTTTAAATCGGACGATCCAGATATTTTCAGTAAATCACAGTTTGTATCTCCCATGACAATAATTGAATAATTAAAAGTATCCAAGAATGATAACAAATTTTCATATTGAAGATATAAATGAACATTGCTATTAGGTGGTCTATACCAAGTAAGAAAAATGATTGGATTAGAGAATTTTGGTCGAATAATTAATGGGATGATTTCTAAGGAATTTACAACAACATATTTAATAAGTTCAAAAGACAAAGAATTACGTATATACACGGCCACTCCGCCACCATTCCTATTTCTGTCTTTTCGAACAAGGTTAAAATTATCAATATTTAGTTCACTGTCAAAAATAGAATCGTCAAGGAATGTTTCATTTAATGCAAGAAGATGAATATCGTTACTATGTAAAAACAATTTGATTTCATCTATATTACGGAGAAGACTCCGGACATTAAGATGAGCAAATTTAAGGCCTTTTCCTTTCAAACATTCAACATTTAAAGGATTTTGAATATTCATTACATGGGTGGAATCATAATCAGATATATCATGAACATTTTGAATATCATTTAAAAAGTCATCATCAGTACCAAAGAAGGGTAAATGGTTAAAAAGACATTTCGAACATTCCCAATTAAAGAAATGGTGAGAAGGATCATTGTAAGTTTTAATACTTATATCAGTAGTAACAGTGGTAGTGGCCGGAGTAGTAGTAGTAGTTGGTAAGACAGATAGACAAGTGCGATTGGTTTACAGCGCGTCACGTGATGTGATCAAAATCGGTGTATTTTCCCAGCTGGTCCACCTTATTGACCAGTCGGTCGATGAATATTTTTTTTCTTCGTGTATGGCGCCCCCTTGTGGATTAGATGTTACCAATTACACGGAAATATGGGAGACTAAAGTGTTTGCAATAAGACGATCAACACTCGAACAGACCGCGGAATTTAAGTGAGTCCGACTACGACGTAGGACTAGGAGCCTACTTTGAATTAGGTTTAACGTTAGATCTAACGTTAGGCCTTCTTCAGTTACTAAAATGGAGCCTATATTTTTTTGTGTATAGGCCATAGACAGGAATAACCGTCGTTTTGAGGTTCTGAGGATTTTTCTTAAACAATTTCTGGATGTGTACTGGTGAGTGGAGCCAACGTACCGGTAGTTTAATAGCAGATAGCCCAGATCTAACAGTTAGAGATCTAGAGACTGAAGCTTAGGTTTAACTTAGCCTTATTAGGTCTAACGTTAGACCTAACTTAAATTATAGCCTTAACGTTCGTTTTAAAACTTTTAGTTTTGGAATTGGTGTAACTTCATTCCTCAAAAATTTGTGGTGATGTCTGATTAGCAATGACGAATAAGATCAGCCTTTTGACGATAAAATTTAGTAGATCTAGATCTAGGCCTAACGTTATCTATAGATCCAAGTTAGATCTAGATCTAACTCTTTAACATGTTAGATTTACGACGACATGCATCATCTAGATCTTGGCCTAGGCTAGATTCTAAAAAGTTAGAGAAATCTAACGTTAAATCTTGTTAACTACAATGTAAGTTAAACTAGATCTAGTGCTATCGAAAACATTAATAAAACTTGGTCCTGGACATGGTTCGACAGCAGAAAGATCAGGACCATTGCCAACAGTACAGTCGCAACCTAGTCTGACATGGACTAACACTTCAGATCTAGATCTAGAGAGACTCTATAGTCATGTTTTTATCTCATGCTAAATTTAGATCAGAATCTGCACCTGATCATTGCTCAACATTCATTCTCGCCATCTCGGTCTGTCCTGGACCTGGACCGGACTCTAATTCAGATCTAGGCCTAAACAAACTCGATTTTTATTAGGAAAGGTCATTCACCAGGCGCGGATCCAGGAGGGGGCCGAGCCAGCCCCGGCCCCCCCCCCTATTTTTTTTGACAACCTGCAGAAAAATTGTACACTTTATCTTGATAGAAACTACGAAAAACAGAAAGAAAAGTAAGAAAGAGGTATTATACCCATGATGTGTAACTTACAGTCTCGCAACGGCCGGCCCGACCCCGAAAGGAAACAAGAAAAAGGTTAGGGAAACATTTGCAAAATAGACTTTATATGAAAAATTTCGCTCGCGCTTCGCGCTCGCATTGCCTGTGTAATGAATCCCATTCAAGAGGATTAAATGACACTTCCTATTATATCCACTTCTGAAATCAATTTGCACACAATATTCGCACATCAAGCTTTCATTATTTTGTTTGATTTACACAAATTGTTATATCAAAATTCTCAGCTCGCGCTGCGCGCTCGCATTGTTTGATTTGTGAGATACCTATCTTTGGAAATTATTTCCAAAATTTGTCAAAATGCTCTTTTATCATGTCAGTATATCAAAAAATTAAGCTCATATGCTCGCGCTCGCATTTAATTGCTTGAGACACACAGCTTGTTCTTTATTTAAATAAAAACGCGCTTAGACAGTCCAGTTTTCAGGTCGGAATATCAAAAATTTTGAGCTCGAGCTTCGCACTCTCATTATTTATTGCTGATAACCTCTTCATTAATCACTACAACAGTCCTAATTGAGTCCCTTTTCACAATACTATAATCAAATTTCGGCTCGCGCTTCGTGCTCGCATTGTTTAGTTGGATACTTATCTGTTTTTCATGATTATAAAAACTGCTCAGAATCTTTAGTTCTAAGGACATAAAATATCAAAGAATTTTAGCTCGCGCTTCGCGCTCGCATTATATATTAAGACCACATGAGATACCTTATCTTGTTTATAACAATAAAAACTAACATATATTTAAAACTTCAGTCTTTAGTTAGGACTACCCCCTGAAAAACAAACAAAAAATCAGATTATAGCGGCTAATCGAGAAAAATTTTGATGAAAATATTTTCGGCCCCCCCCCCCCCCCCTATTGGCGAAAGCTGGATCCGCCCCTGTTCACTGTACCTTGCGTTGGACTAATGTTTCTCATATCAGTCACTGTAAATATCACAAAAAAATCTTGATCTACTGCTTGCATCCTATACCTAACTTTAGATCTATCTCCATCATTCTAGGCTATCAGTAACAGATACTGACTGATAAGGTGTGTAAAAAACATTCTTGGACCGCCGAAAAGATTTATATTTCCCTCGTGATCATATTTTCCCTCATTTCTGCGTGCTTCGGGAAAAAATAACCCCTTGCGGGAAAATATAAATCCGATGGTCCAAAGAATAATTGTATTGCACACCATATCAGTCAATATCTGTATACTATGTCACGACAAAAACTTTTAAACAACCATCGATAAAATGTGATTTACCTTGACTGCCATCCAGTGGCGTAGACAGGTCCTTAGACCTGGGGGGGATGATCCCTAGCTGGGTCATACTTTATATATATATATATATATATATATATATATATATATATATATATATATATATATATATATATATATATATATATATATTATATATACATATATATATATATATATATTATATATACATATATATATATATATATATATATATATATATATATATATATATTATATATATATATTTATATATACATATATACATATATATATATATATATATATATACATATATATATATATATATAATTAATATATAAATATAAAGAATGAAGGAGATAACGTACTCGATAAAAACAAAATATCATGGGCCAAAGCAGACGAGTTAAAGATAACAAAATAACACGATCTGCCTCATGGATTATCTCGTTTGTCTGTTAATCACTTTGCTTTCAGCAATAAACAGGGCATCCAGTAATAAACAAACTTCCTTGCACATTTTTCATGGCAGTAATCTTTTGTTTGATTAATGACAATGAGTAAAGATGATCATAAGAGAAATGTCATTTGTCGCCTGTCTAGTTATCATCTTGGTCTTGACAGTCCTGCTAAACATGATCTGGAATAACTAGTATTCCTTATTTTACTAGTATAGTAGTATAATCTTTTAAAAGTAGCGATATTGTTAATGATCAAACGAATGAATCAACAACTAAAGGAATAAACAAATAAACAGCCAAATAACTAAAAAAAAATATCAATTACAATTATAGTGATAGGGGTAAAATAAAAAAAAGCTCAACATTATATTTCTTATCCACGTGCAGATATGCGGACACTAAAATGATAAGCACACTCTGTTTAAAATTACCATGATTACAAAGGCTTGAGTGAATTAAGTATGGAAATGAAATAAACCTCACCGGGTTGTCGGAAGTGAACTGTATAGATAGTAACTTGTTGTAATTTCGATTCATTTCTTATTATGTACCTTGTTATAATGATTATGATAAAAACATAGGTAAGGAAATGTAACAGTTTATAACCTTCAAACTTAGAAGACTGCGCACGTACAGAAATCACTGGTATAAGTAATTCCAAAATACATTGCGCCTCGACTTACTTCTTCTTGAAACTGGAAGACGTTTATTTTCACCCAATATAGTTATGCAAAACAGTCCACAGTAAAGGATTATTTCATTCCAAAATCATTCATTTACTAATTCGCTCCTTAGAGACTGAAAATTTTAACATTTCCTTTGCAAAGTAGGGGTTGAGGACATGGCCAGCAGGGAAAAGGGTCAGTGTATGTGTATAGGTAATTTCTTATTAATTCGTTTGAACAGTGTTAATGTGTTATGAAAGCAATTGCTCTGAAAGGGAGTGATTAAGCGACACTTTCTTAAATCTGTAATGAAATATTTTGAACTTATCTCCTTTGCAAATACATAATTATTATAAGGAAATGTACTTGGTGAAACTCTGAATAACGATCCTTAAATGTATATGACGACGCAAGACAGTTGTTATTACTTAAAACTTGCAAGTTGTAAATGCATATAAGATGATTGACTCTGAATAAAAGTCCAATTTTGATCATGTTTGTCATTGCTGTACGTTATGATTATTACTGCTATTATTATTGATTGATTTTAACTAGCATTCATTGCTTTATTACTGTATAGTTTTGCTTCTCCCCCCACAGAAACCTGGGGGGGATGATTGTACACACCATCCCCCCCACCTAAAATTCTGGGGGGATGCATCCCCCCCATCCCCCCCGCTATCTACGCCCCTGCTGCCATCCCCGAAAGTGATATTTAGTATTATCTACCTGTTTCATATACCGTCGTATCGTACATGTACCCCTTGATGTAGGCGTGTGTAATTTTCTACTCAACATACTCCTCCCCCCATGGGTGTCGATCACGGGGGGGGGGGATGGGGGGATATATCCCCTCCAATATTTCAAGTGGGGGATGGCCTGTATTGTCAACCCCCCCCCCATAATTCAGGGTATAAAAGTAATGATAATGATGAAAAAATGAAAAGTTTGATCATGATGATTATAGTATGTCATCAATCAGTTTGTTTCCCTCGCAATGTGTGTATATTGTTATAAATAAAACCTTCTTTTCTAGGACTTTAAAACAGATGGGTGGAGGTTCAAGATGAAAAAAAATGAAATGCTTATGTATATGATATTTTTAATACATGACATAAAGGACCCCGACGAAAAACAACTTTTGTCCGATTTACCCCTCCCCACATCCAAGTGCATGATGTTTGTCCCATTTGAATCGGCTCGCGGTTCTGAACCGCGAGCCGATGCAGCATCGGCTTTTTCATAGCGTGTAAACGCGAGTAACTTGTATCGGCTCGCGGTTCAGAACCGGCAATTTGCACCACCAAAGTAGTAGGTTCTGAGCCGCGAGCCGATGCAGAATCGGCTTTTTTACTACGTGTAAACAGAAAGCCGATTCTGCATTGCAATTTGTGCGAATTTAATTTACTTTACCATTGTGACGTAATTGTAAGCGCACTGATCCAGCGTTATCTCTATTATGACGTATATTGTTGGTGAGCGTATCATGTAAGGTTTTGCATTGGCTCGCGGTCCTGAACCGCGAGCTGTAATAACGTGTAAACGCAATAAAGCCGATTCTACATCGGCTCGCGGTTCTGAACCAAATGCCGATCAAATGTAAACACGGTATTAATCTACAACCCTTTTGAATATCACTTCATTTTTGTGATGTAAAATAAGTAAATCGCCAGGCATCGCTGTCATAAAAAGTTATTGTAACCAAATTCCAATTAACAAGCTACCAAGAATTTGTCTGTGCGCATATCTAACAATACGCGCTGGTCATAAAACAGCATTGATGTCCTCATTCCCAATTTAATAAATATGTGGAAATGAGGTGACTATAGTCATGAAAGAGTGAGCCCATATCAAATGCAAAAATTTCACTTTTAAAAAGTCGTAATGGTCGTTTGGTGATCAGTAGCTCATATTGTGCTTTTTTGTATGCGGTTGGATGTAATTAACATTAAAAATTTTATCATGTGACCCCATCAGATACCTCTCGTGAAAATATTGAGGTTCAGTGAGCTGCCTCAATATAATATCATATTTTTAGAATTTTTAATAAGTGGAATCAATTAATGGTTTCACAAAGAATAATCATTCATTTCTATCTTAAGCGTATCTTCGCATATGAACATCGACTTTTTTTTTAAATGTTATTCTTATGGACTTGAATAACTAAACTTGATTGATTTTTTTTTCTTATTTTGGCAAAGAAATATCTTCTTTGAGTTTGGAAAGGGATGACAGTTTTGCATTCTATATGAGCACACTCATGCCGTACGTAAATTTCATTTTAACACATATATGAGCTGATATTACACACTGATGGTTCAAGAAAATGTTGGAGAAATATCATAAGATGACAGTTGAGCTTTGATTGTTTTTATGTTTTTATTTTCATGCACTTATAAAGCATTTTAAACATGTTAAAATCCACGGTTAAAATCGTCTAAGGAATGACGGTAAGCCTGATGGCGCACGAGAAGCCACACAGTTTGTAATTTGTGCAAGTCTTAATTTGCCCGAATCTGCATTTTGTCATCATGCATTAAGAAGAAAAAAAAATATTGCCAGTCGTGTTAGATTTAAGAGAGAAATTGCATACATCATGCTCAATAAACAGATCACTTTGTACATGGTCCGGTCCAGACATTTTTTTTTCATTTTCTTTCGTATGAGTTTAGAATAGGCTTACTTGTCACACAAATTGAATGTTCAAAAAAAAAATTATAAGTATAGTACACTGCCTTAATGAAGCAATTTTCAAGAACATCATGCATATTAACCACTCCCAAATGTCCTAACTTGTGATTTTAGTGGGGGTAATGTTGAAAGATCCCCATCCACAAGAACAATTGTGTCAATTATCCCCCCAACCAAGAATACCGATCGACACCCATGCCCCCCCCCCCCCCCCATCCACTACTCGGACCAAGTTTTGTCACCGACAATAAACATGATTTTGATTAAAAATAGAGATTTTGATTGATATCTCGTATATATGTAAATCGGAAGTCTTTAAAAATGTCAATGAATGAATGCTCTTCTGTTATCCATTTTATCCATTGTGGGCATTAATCGTGGATAGAAAGAGGGCGCTGTGTTGTTATTAAAACACAACAACATTGCAAGGCAAAGCAAAGGCTCTTTTGCGAAAGCTGTAAGAAATTGCTGCAATATGTGAAGGGACTGAGGTTCAAATCTCGTTTTTTTCCGGGATTAAAAAAAAACAAAAAAACATTGCAATCTGTCTTCCCATTGCGGTGACTTCATTTCTCAGAGCTGACCCGAACGATATTCATTTATGTGTATATTTACCATTATCTCAGTTCAGTTATTGACCGTACGCACCTCAACCCATCCTTGTAGATTTATTTTTAATGGTTGACCTGTGGATTTTCATTTTTTTTATTGTGTTATTCATTCAGTCATTTCCCAACAAACAATAGGGTCTACTTCAAATGTTGACCGCATGTAATAACTGCCACAGCCAAGGGGAGGGTGTGATGACTTGTTGGTCAAGTGGCAACTTCTTAGATACATAACTCAGACAAAGTAACAATGGAGACACTATTTTGAGGAAATTAGATTTGATTTCAATCTTCAATTTCAAGTGTTCCTTGAAAAAATTACATTACTTCAAACATAAATATGGAAAAGTGTTCAATACAAAACAATCATCAAATTCAACGGAGATTGTATACCTTGCAATACAATCCAGTAATGCAACCATTGACTATTCCTGATCAATTCATTACATAAATGATCAATGTATCCAAATATAACCAGACAGTTTACTTTGTTAAAGCTTAAAGTCTAAAAGTTCTTTTATTTCTATATCTTCATTTCTTTAACATATGGAACCTGATCTGAAGAACTTCTTGGGAATATTGGAATCAACTCGTTGACCGTCTAACATGGCCGAAGTCCTTTGACGCTCGCCTTGACTGGCTCAACTTGACTAGTGTAGACTTTACATCATACTGTAGTTTACATCGGGTTTACACCTCTAATGCTTGAGAAACGCCTTCACTCAATGGACATCATAATGTCGTCCTTATAACTGTCGACATCAACGTCAACGTGGTCAACGCCATCTAAAGATAATGCAATACCAAGGCATAAAAACTACCTATCCCTAATAAGACATAAGCTTCACCTTTATACTATCAATACCTCAAATATCACAAAAACAATCAAGAATATTCAGCCTCAAGCTATTTCCATAAACATAAAACAATTTCTGATTTCTAGTTACATCATGACAAGCAAAAGTTTATACTAAGCAATATCAATTTTCGAAGAAGAACAATTACTATCTTTGACAATTAAGGATAATAATCGAAATTATAAGAATATAATTTTTCAAATGTTTGCAATAACATACCTCAGCTTCAAGTCAAATGACCTTCTAGATATCTATAATCTCTTTAATCCACTTAATGGAAAGCATTATGTATTACTACAAATTCAAATCAATCATTAATGATTTGAATGATTGGAATGTACCAAAAAAACTTGATTTCCTTCTTCATAAATATCTCTCAGCAATTTGCCTAATAAAACTATTATAAAGAAGTAACAATTCAAATTCACTTAAAAGTTTAACTGGTGACAAGAAAGCTTGGAAGACCGGAGCAGCCCATGTCCAGTACAGCCAAATGTGGTGCAACATAGCTAGAAAAATATAAGAAACTGCCACGCCTTGTTTCTAGATGGACAGCCTAAATAAGCTGTCGTCGCCCGACCATGTCGACCTAGCTGATGTTACCAAACCCTTGCAGGCTAGCTGCTGCGACTGCTCTTAGAGAAAATTTGGAGGTCTTGCCTCTCAGATTCCTAAGCTTCAAGTGACAACTATAAATTCTAACTAGGGCTCCTCCCATCTAAGAATTCTAATCTAAACCCTAGACCAAAAGCTTCAGTCTCTGTATTTTGGTTGTTCCGCTGAACTACGTTGGCTCCACTCACCATACATAATGGGGATTACAGTAAAATGTCAGAAATTGTTGAATAAATCCCCAGAAACGACGGTTATTCCTGTCTATCAAAACCCAAGCTACCTAAATATTGCATTCACCTGCTAATAACAAAAACCTTGCAAGAAAGCTATAGCTAAATCATCCTAACATTGAATAGGGATCAGAATTTAGAACTTGCAAGAGAGTCCATTTAAAGCTGCCTAACACCGACTTATGCAAGGTATGAAACACACAAATGAAAAAGTGCTAATAGCCAACTGCACTGCATAACTATGGACAAAAGGAAAAGATTCATGACCAAGACAAAATATTTGGGTCACTCTCATAGATAGACATGACCAAGACAAAATATTTGGGTCACTCGCACAAATAGACATGACAAACAATCACGGTGACCCGACAATTGCTCCGGACAGTTGCTCTGTCGACACTTGCTCCGCCGAAAATTGCTCCGCCAACATCTGCTCTGATTATACGAGAATTGCTCCGTCGATATTTGCTCCGCCGACATCTGCTCCGCCGAAAATTGCTCCGCTGAAAATTGCTCCGCGACAATTGCTCTGCCGATGCCGATGTCTGCTCCGCCAAAATCTGCTCCGTCAATATTTGCTCCGCCGACATCTGCTCCGTCGTAAATTGCTCCGATAATGCGACAATTATATATCTATTTATGTAGTCGTACTTTCGTACACAACAATTGTAGCACAGGCTGAAGACGTCAATTTGTATATTATAATATACTGCAAAGTGAACCTAAACTATGCTAGCATGATATATAACATGACATACACAGGGGCCGCGGAACGGTTTTCAAAGTGGGGGGCTGACCATGCTAAAAACCACAATAATATGGTAATTTCTACGTTTTTGTACACGGTTTTGGAAAAAAAAGTAGGGCTGAAGCCCCCCAACCCCCGGTTCCGCGGCCCCTGATACATAACACAGAAAGAAATAGAAAAAAGATAAGCACAAAGAGGGGAAAGATATTCTTAATTCTTATTCGCGGGGGGGGGGGGGCATTTGTGTAAGTGTTACTACGTGCCTGGTCACTATTTTTTTTCCTGAATACTCGTGTTCATGTAATTATTATGACATATGTTTATTGTCGGCAAATTTTGTCCCACACAAACATGACCAAGACATTCAGTAAGTAAAAATTAATATTCACGAAAATACCAACTTGTGAAAGGCTTCATGTCATGTCACCTTCTCGACACACCCCTCCACTCTGGTTTCTATATCATCTCGTATACACAGTGCTCTGGTCTCCACATCCACATCATGTCATATACACCGTAGGATCAGGGGCCGCGGAACGGTTTTCAGAGTGGGGGGGGGGGGGGGCTGAGCCAAAAGTGTGGGAGCTGACCATGCTAAAAATTACACAATTATATGGTCATTTTTACGTTTTTGTACACGGTTTTGGAAAAAAGTGGGGGGCTGAAGCTAAACTATGCTAGCTGAAGCCCCCCCCCCCCCCGGTTCCGCGGCCCCTGTAGATAAATATGATAATATGATAATATATATTATGTATATATAATAGTGAGTTGCTTTTGTGTTTTATGTTGATCATGATTGTATTCTTCTTCAAAAGGGATAACTAAATTTTTTTTAAATCCAAAAATAAAATCCGTTCGGTCCGCCAATAGTCGAAATGTATCATTGTGATGTTATAATTGAAGTAACAATTTGTTGTTGGTGGGGAATATAATTTCACACGCAGTTTCAAAAATAATTCAAATCAATCAAAGAAGATTTTCTTCTGTAAAGGATATACCTTCATCTGTATATAGCCGGCTTTGTATTTTCCAAGAATGAACTTTATGAGAAGAAAACGTGTGTTCATGTACTTATTATCATTATCATTGTATAACCATTATCATCATCAGCATCATTATCATCATCCTCATCTTCATCATCACCATCATTATCATTGTCGTCGTCGTTTTGCTTATGCGGAAATCAAACAAAAATGTGAAAAGGGTTATGGAGGGGAAGAGAGGGAGAGATAGAGAGGGAGAGACACAGAGAGGGTGAGAGGCGGGGAGGAAGGGGAGTGAGTGAGTGAGAGCTTGAGAAAAAAGGGAGGTGTATGACTTATTATTTCTGAATATCGCGATTTCTGTTTATTCATGGGGTTCGAAATAGAAGGATAAACTTAACAAGTTCTAGTCTTTCTCATTTTTTTTTATTGTCCTGTTTGTAAGCTTCTTTTTTTACGTAAAGAAATCCTTCATGTCCGAGTTTGACCCCCACCCTGATGTTTTCGATTATTTCCATGGTGTATGTACACTGTACCAACCCCTTGTCTTCATGTAAGACGTACACGCTGTGACTGTGTAATGAAAATGACTCGGCTCCCCCCCCCCCATCCGATATAACACTCATGCCTATATCCCATCATACGTTCCTTGAGAAAAAAAATCGCAGTGGGGCGCCCCAAGTTCCAGGGAATATCATGGGCGTCCAATGGCGTATAGATGGGGGAGGCTTGGGGGGCATGTGCCCCCAAATGTTTCACGACCAAGAAAAAAAGAGAACAAGAATGAAAATGAAATGGAAAGGGTGAAATGGTATATTATTTTCTGAATATTATGTCAAACTCTTTTTTTTAATCGATTTCTGTATTTAAAATGTCAAAAAAAATTTGCTCTCTCACATCTTTTTTAGAACTATTGTTCCATCATCCATTTTTTGGCTCATTATGCCACTATGAGCGTCAGACCAGTAGGTCTATAAATGATCCCAGCTCGCATATCGCGCTGTTTACTAAGATAATGAACATCATTGTGTGTGTTGGTTTTTCATATTCCGTTTTCATAACCTATGAAAAAATTGGCGATATGCGTATCTTTTTTATTAATTCCTGGAACGGATATCAAAATATTATGAAATATTAAAAAACAAAATAAAAAGAAGGAAAATGAAATGTAATACAATTAATACTACTACTAACAGTAATGATAATAACATCGGCGGATCCAGGGAATGGCGCAGAGGGGGCGAAGGCGCCGCTCAAAAAAATAAACAAAAGTAAAAGAAAGAAAAGGCGCCGCTTGAAAAAATCAAAATAAAGGGAAAAAAAGAGAACTACCTTTTTTCCAACAACTTCGCCGGTAGCAGTGCGCTGCCTGCATATAACTCGCTCCAATCAAGAATAATCAGCGCCACCTAAATCTAAATCGACGCCGGACAAGAATAATCAGCGCTATTTGGTTATAAATCGGCGCAAGTCAGGAAAAATCGACACTTCCAGAGTGTTAACCGGCGCCAATTAAGGATAATCAGCGACACCTAAATCCAAATCGGCGCCAGTCAAGAATAACAGGCGCCAGTCGATCATTAATTGCCGCCGCCTGAATCTTACGTGACGTCGTCAAAAATAATCAGCACTACTTGTTTAAATCGGCGCCGGTCAAGACAAATCGGCGCTGCCTTTGTCTTAACCGGCGCCACCTAAATTTAAATCGGCGCCGGCCAAGAATGACCAGCGTCCCCTGGTTCCAATAAATAGGCGCCGGTAAAATAATGAAGAAGGGCCTATTGCCAACCAAATCTATACACAAAAAAAAGTAAGTCCCCCCCTAAACAAACATCAATAATTTCCGAACCAATGCGAGTTTTTGATATATTTTTACATGAACGTGTAGGTAATTTTATAAGCTACCCTCTGAGTAAATATTGTGGACGTATCTTACGTCATGCTTCAGTGTGCACCGTCAAAAGGCAAAAATGTCACTTTTCACAAGTCACAAGCAAAATATCATGACTTTGATTCCATTTTATTAGAACTAATTCCACATTCTCATCATGAAAAATAGTCAGAAGGCTTGTAAAAGGTACTTTCTAAAAGACAATACAACTTTTTTAGCTAAATTTCACGATTGAATAAACTCAAGTCTAAATTTGCTATACGTTGGATTTTTACATATTCCTAACAATAAAAATGCTAGAATATGATGAATGTTATTTTGGGGAAGACTATCTTCAACAATGTTCATCGTTTCACGGTTCAATGAACATTTATTGGAAACAAAAAATGCGATTTTCAAATATCGTAGGCAAGTACTGCTTCATTTTGGTAACTGAAAATGATCTTTTCTCAACTTTTTTGTTATGTTCATGACCAATTAACATGCTTCAATGATTCAAAGGTGTCAAATTAAACATTTACGCTTGAATGAACATGTGGAATGTGATTAGCTCTTTTTACGTTATTGGAAAAAATGCAGTTTGTAACTATGGATATCTGTCACAAAACTCCTTGTACAGTTCATTTGATTTGATTTTTATGAAAATCCCGATGTTTAATGCATCAGTGAGCACACAATATTCGAAAATTATGCAAATGAGAAGAAAGTTCAAGGCCTTGGCCCCACTCTGTACCGTATCGAATGGTTATTTTGGTGTGCGCATCTTTTGGATAGTGTTACTCTGAAGCCATGTGCGAAGTTTCATGAAATAACTGTTAGCAGAAGTAACAAAAACCGTCCATGAAACAAACCCTCATTTCATATCTGTTAAAATTTTGACTTCCTCTCTCATAGACTTGTGTACATTATGGGTGCATGTGTTTAAGCATACGTAACCCCTTATTCAATATGGTGGAACTTTTTTTCAAGGCTGTCTTTAGCAATGTCGTTTGGCAGTAATGTTTATCAACCTTTGGGCAGAATTCTGTGCGAAAATGAAATCGATTTGTTTAGTTATGGATGAGTGAGCACGCATGAAAGTGGGAAAATTGGTATTTTCAATGTCACAGACTTGGTTTCAAATGTGTCTTTAATTGCTATTGTTTTTATCATCCATCAGTTCAATCACCAAACACTTTCCGAACTTTAACCATTTTCATGGTTGAGCGAGCACGTTCGAAAACTTAGGAATGAATACTCTATACTGCATAAATCTATTCTTTTCCTAACAATTTCTCAGGATCAGCTGAATGTATGGACAGATCAGTGGTGGATCCAGAATTTTAAATGGGGGAGGGGCCTATAATCGGGGGAGCCATCAACATTTTCAAATTTTAACATGATCTAACAAGTTGTAGAAGATACTACCCCCCCCCAAAAAAAAAAAACTATGATGATACGTCACAATACAGGGGCCACAGAGCAGTTTTCAAAGTGTGGGGGGGGGGCTGACCATGCCAAAAATCACAATCGTATTACATTTTTGCACTTGCTTATGGAAAAAAGTGGGGGGCTGAAGCCCCACAGCCCCCCCCCGCGCTTCCGCGGCCCCTGCAATACATCGTGCTCACTCAACCATGAACATACGATATCAAAATTTGGTCTGAAGTGGTTAAATGATGGATAGTAAAACAGCATAACACCATAAAATTCACCTAAAAACATTTTTTGCCCATTTTTTTTATTTGCAAAACAAACATTTTTATCTGAAAAACGCACTTGTGACTTTCAAAAATGGTCATTTTTAATTCAATCTTCAATTACTCATGCATGACTCAACCGATCGATCTCATTTTTCCCCAGGAGTTGCTTAATGAGTGTAGAAAACCTCCCGTGAAATATCATATCTCAAAATAATTTGGTTCAAAAGTTACAGCAATTTGATTTAGGGGGGACTTACTTTTTTTGTTGTGTATAGTTCGGCGCCGGTCAAGAATGATCAGCGGCACCTAGCTGGTTATACATTTTATTGTTGAATGGTCATAACGAATAACAAAGCTTATCGCATGCCCTTACAGAGTGGACTGGGGCGGGACAGTTGCCCACAGATGTCATTAAATCTTTAATTTGTTATTAAAAAAATTCCCATGCAGAATCATAAAAAAGTGTAAAACAAATCCTTTAATTTTGATCTTATTTTCCAATGCTTTAGTAAAAAAGGTCAGTCACTTTTCTACTTTACACATTCCACATTGTGCCACCTCTATGGCCTTTAGTGTAAGACAACTACTATAGTGTTTTATGAAGATGATTTGATATTTTAGTCCAAAACGTTGCTTATACCGGGAGTGTATAATTACGCAACCAGACGAATATTCGTTAGACCTTAAACTACTATATATCATTTTCAATGTATAAATACAGTTTGTCAATACCTTTGTTTTAACGTTTAAATGTTAACGCAACAAAATTTGATTTATTTTCATCTTCCATTAAGTTAAATATTGTCGCCTGAGAAGCATAGTGACGTATGATTTCACCCGCGCAAAAACGATTTCGAGAAAATAGCATTGAAAGTTTGTACACAACGTTTGAAGATGGATTTCGCAATGTTATCGTTAAATATTTCCTTTAATTTTTCACATGAGAAAACTAGAAGATGTCTTCAAACTCATATCAAGAAATTACGAGCAAATATAAGCAAGTCCAGATAATACAGTCGATTGAAAAGTTAGCGCCCTTAAGCTTCTTGAATCTTTGTGGATCAGTGGGTGCGCGTCGGGGCGTAAACTGCTTAGCGCCCTTATGATTTTCAGTGATTATTCGCTTCATAAGAATTTTTTAGGGCGGAAACCCGTACAGTGCATGCGCATTTTGAATCGAGTGGTGTATACCACATGATTATCATTGTTCCGTTCTCCCTTTTTAAATTTTAAATGTCAGTTGTATTTTCTGTTTTCTTTCTAATCTTCATCTCCCTATTTTTATCTTTCTTTCTTTCTGAATTTCTTGTTTTTATTCTTCATTTTATTTCTAACATGTTCGTCTTATTTTCTTCTCATTAGTGGTAGACTTTTTCCCCATTTATATTCTTCTCTTCATTGTATGGCTTCGCCATAATCCCACTTATATAATTTCCCTCTCAACTTTTTTTGCTTTGTTTTCATTCTCTGATATATAACCTTATGTTCTATTTGTATGCTTGTTATTATGTTTCATTTTTTCTCCTCTTTTCACTCTCTTTCATACTTAATATCTTTCCTATATCAAGTCAGTTTTTTCTCTTCTCACATTCCTTTTGATGCAACGTTCTCTTCTTTTCTTGATTTCAATATCGTTTCTCTTACGTACCCCCTCTTTCTGAAATCTGAAATACAGATTATTCTCATTGTAATTGATAACATCTCATAATATAATGCAAATATTTCGGAACTTTTTTGTTCTTTCATAAATACATTCAAGAAATGAAAATAAGCTAGCTGAAATAAATACATCATTTCAGCTATTTTAAAGACATTGTCCAGGCGATCCAAAAATAAGGTGTCCTGTATAGTGTCATGTATACCTGCACATAGTATACAGAAATGTGAAAGTGCATCAATCAACTATTGTATAAAAAATGTCTTAGCGCGGGAACTATTAAGGGCATTCCACAATTAGAATAAAATTTATTTCATTTTCACCAAATTTTGCACAGTTTCTTTAGCAGCGGAATATATTTAATATATTATGCAAAAATTGATATGGGTTGATGAGCTTGATTTTTGCGTATTTAGCTTTTATTTCTACCGAGTTGAAACTTCTCAATATTTTTTTACTGCGCATTAAGAAAAAATTGGCATTTGTATCAATGTGAGGAAATATTCCAAACCACTCCACCATTTTGATTGATTGATTGATTTTCTTTGGCAAGTCACCATAACATATATACAGTAGCATTTAACCAACAGGCTTGCACAGGATGACCCACGAAAGCTCGAAAGCTTATTTCCAGTGGGGTCCTCACCGGGGGTCCTCAATTCAAATTTATTTGAATACGAGGTCATACTCGTCAAGCTATTTCACACTTAAGATCAGAGTAACGTATTCGGAAATTGCATTTAAAAGCATTGGTCTGTGGATCATTTTCGGCTAATTAGCTAAAACCGATCTGCAGTTAGATTGCAAAACATGTGAAAAATCAAATGATGCCTATAGCTGAATACTAGAAGTCGCATGTTCAATCGTGAAGTCAGTGTAGCATAGCGTAGCATTGTTTGTGACGTCAGTGCGCGTAGCGTAAAATATGTGCAGAACATGATGCGCACAAACGTATTGCCAGTTAACATCAGTATGCTTCTCAGGAATTGTACGAAAAAAAAAGTTAACGTCAATATGTTTTTGATAGATATCTTGATAAATATTTGAATTCGTGATTTATTGATTAGACCAAACGAAAGAGAAATAAAATATCTAAAAGATGATATGTAAAACAAAAAATCAACCTGGGGACGAAATTTTTGAGTTAACGTCTCTATTTTTTTTCCTTCTCAGGCGACGATTATTATTCATCTGATCACTCAGGAAGAAGTTTAAAACAAAGATAACGATACCTATAAAACTGGAGAACTATTTCCAAAGCTCTATTTCGAAGGATCTCTTTCTGAATTCAGGTCATAAGCATTATATCCAGTTTCATCAAAGTAACTAGATAAAAATTACTCATCATTACAAATTGCATTAGATTTAGTGAAAAGCATCACAATATTTACATACCAAATTCTGTATATAGGATTATACATCATGTACATGAAAATTGAATGATAATAAAATTTATGTAAACCTGGATTGGTGATGTATTACAAATGATTCATGATGTAGTATCATTCTATATGCAGTGGCGTCGATCCGGGGGGCACGGGGCGATCGCCCCACCAATGAAAATATTGAGGGGAGCAAACATATCGTTTTGCCCTCCCCAAATAGTTCCGCATGTGCAAAAATAAAATAAGATGGTAATGTTACACACAAATCAGCAAGTGAGATAGAGCTACACAACTCGTTCGTTATTTAAAATCGTGCAAATTGTCCGCTTTTCAGATTGGAATCTAAAAATTTTCAGCTCGCTCTTCGCACTCGCATCATTTCTGTAGCAAAACCCCGTACTTTTCATGATTAAATATGTGAATTTAATGTCTCGTTTTCAGTTCTAATCAAAAGAACTCCCGCTTCGATTTGAAATAATCTTTTGTTGGATATAATCTTGTTCTTTATTAAATACCCCAATTAAACTGTCATTTTTTCAGATCGAAATATCAAACCATCTTAATCATTAGTACCAAAAATGCTTAGAATATCATCCTTTCTGGTCAGAATATAAAGAAATTTCAGCTCGCCCTCGGCACTCGCATTATCTGTGTAGTGAGATACATGTAGGGGAAGGCGGGGTAAGTTGAGCATAGGGGCAAGTTGAGCCACCAGCCCCAGGCCAATAATGAATGAGTCAGACATTGTGGTGGTGTCGTGTATTGATGACCCATAGCATAACCCTTAACCCCACCGCATTGTTTTCAACTTTGAAACAAAAAGTAGTTCTTTAGAGGGAAAAATATGAATTTCAGCCAAAAAAGTAAAAAAAGAGTGTGAAATAGAGTAAGTGCTTTATAAACACACACGTCTTTAAATATAATAACGACATGATAACAACATTATTAGTCCAGGTATGGATCTTCATTCTTGTCATAGTCTTTTATATGATGGATGCATAATAAATGTGTGGATACATAATTATCGCACTAAGTTCGGACTGGGGTAAGTTGAGCCAAACAGCATGGGGCAAGTTGAGCCATGGTAATTTCTATGGTAATGTATCTTAAAAAACAAACAAACCATATAAATCGATTGAAATGCTGGCTGAAAGGAGCAAATTTACATGACTGCTCTTTTCCTTTTAAGGGATGTTAGTATTTATAGAGAATTAGCAAGTGAAAAGACTTTAAACAAAAAATTGACATGCTGGTTCTCCCCTCATACATTTTGTACAAAGTTTTTGTGGCTCAACTTACCCCAGAAGGTGGCTGAAACTTACCCCATATATGGGGCAAGTTGAGCCATTTGACATCGTTTTTTTCAAAGGTCACGATGACTTTCAGTGTGGGGATAGAAGGTTATATATAGGTGGAAAATATTTCAGAAGAATTAAATTTCAAGGCAAGGTACTTATTTCGACAAGATTATTAATCATATCAATTCTAACATGCAAAAAGCAAAAACTGTCACAACTTACCCCGCCTTCCCCTATGTATCCTCCCCATGAGTTACTACAGTCCTAAGTCCTAAACAGGCACCTTTTTCCTGTTTTCAGGTCAGTATACTATACAAATTTCAGCTCGCGCTCGCATTAATTTGTTGGTGAAATATATGTGTCTCTATCTCATGAGTCATATAGATAAATAAATATATATATATATGTATATATATATATATACTTAAATGTTATGTTTTCATTTCATGTCATGTTTTCTTTTATTTCTTTTTCCCATATCATTGTCTCCTTCTCATCACTTAGTTATATCTCACTACACACATGCAATGCACTATCTAGTCCCTATTTCCAAATGTTGGGATCATTATCTGGCTTGCTCAATTTCAATTTGAAAGTATTTATAACCAAAAATATTTATGTAGTATTGGGATTCGTTCCTCAGTGTCTCTTGCGTTAGCAACAGAATTTCCTTTCAATTCTATTGACGACGACGAGTTTTTGCTCCAACTTCATGCAGATAGAAAAATCACTAGAGCTATACATAATCCCGAATACGACAACAGCATCTCTTATGATTTAAACACAAACTCAGAAGAGTTGTCCCTTAACTTTGATGACAATGACCCAGTACAACAGTTTGCTTCATCTAAATACTATACGGTAAATGAATACAAATCAAATAGTTTGAACAATGTAAATGAAAACACGTTTCTTTTACATTTAAATATAAGGAGCCTGAACAAGAATTTTGATCAGCTTGATCTACTTCTATAGAACATTTTAATTCACATAATAGCCCTATTATTGGTCTGACTGAAACGTGGCTCCAACACTCTAGTAACTCTCTTTTGAATATTGATGATTATTATTTACTCACAAACAACAGACCTAATAGACCAGGAGGCGGTGTTGGTATGTATATACCGAACCGACTAGATTACTCTTGTTTAAAAAAATCTTACCCACATGAATGACAGTCTTGAATCACTTTTTATAGAGGTTAAAAATAAACACAGTAGGAATGTAATAGTAGGGGTGATTTATCGTCCTCCACAATGTCCCTATGATGATTTCTTAAGAGATATCCAAAACATTTTACAAAGTCCAATTATTCAAAATAAACACTGTTTCTTATAAATGGGTGACTTCAATGCCAATTTGTTGCAGTCCAATGCTCAAGGATTTCCTCACGATTTTCTTGAAATGATTCTTTCGGCTTCTTTTTTACCTACCATAACTAAACCTACGAGAGTAACAGATCGATCTTCCACATTAATTGATAACATTTTTACTAATATGCAAGCTATGCCTTTAGAATCAGGAATCGTTATTTCTGATATATCTGACCATTACCCTATTTTCTGTAGAACTACTCTTTTAAACACACGAGATGAAAGTCGTAATTCTAAAATAAAAACTCGATGTTTAAATGCCAGAAATTTAGAGCGCCTGAATGAAAATTTAAGTACAGTTAACTGGCAACAAATTTATGATTCTGAAGACGTGAATGAGGCTTACAATAATTTTATTGATATTTTAAAGGATAAATTTGATATTTGTATACCATTTAGAGAACGAGTGAATAACTATAAAAAAATACCCTAGATCTCCATGGGTGACTAAATCTATCTTAAAATCGATAAACCGGAAAAATAATCTGTTTTATAAATACAAAACTAATCCAAATAATAAGACTCGGGAAAAATACACTCGATATAAAAATATTTTGACCAATTTACTACGACAAGCGAAAAAACATTATTATGCAATGCAATTTAAGCTTAATAAAAATAACATGAGAAACACATGGAAAATAATTAACAGAACATTAAACAGAAACAGTAAAACGCAAGATATTATCAAAATTAAATCAGAGACTAACGATCTTATTGAAGAACCTCAAGCGATAGCTGAGATTTTTAACTCGTACTTCTCTCAAATTGGAGAAAAACTTGCTGAAAATATTCCGACAACTGGCAGTAAATTTGATAATTATCTGGGGAATAATAACCAATCTTCTTTGTTTTTTGTCCCTACTGACCGTGAGGAAATTATCGGTATAGTGAATAGGTTAGAAGGAAAGAAAAGCTCAGGACACGACGAAATTGATAACTGTCTCCTCAAATCCATAATCTTAACAATAGCGACTCCGCTGGCCCACATTTTTAACCTATCACTCACTAGTGGCATTGTACCAAATAACATTAAAATTGCGAAAGTAATCCCGATATTCAAAAAAGGAGACACATCTGAAACAAAAAACTACAGACCAATATCACTGTTACCATCCTTATCCAAAGTTTTGGAAAGAATCGTATTTATTAGAGTAACAGACTTCTTAAACAAACACAATATTTTTTGCGAATCACAGTTTGGCTTTCGAGCAAATCACAATACAACTCAAGCGTTATTGAAATGCATCGTTACATTATCACATGCCGTTGATCAACATTTACATACAATTGCAATATTCCTGGACTTTTCCAAGGCTTTCGATACAATTAACCATGATATCCTATTAGTAAAGTTGTCACACTATGGTGTTAGAGGGAAAGCCTTGGAATGGTTCAGGAATTATTTATTGAATAGAAAACAATTCGTAAAAATAGATAATCACAGTTCTGCATTGCGACCAATAAATTGTGGAGTTCCACAGGGTAGTATACTAGGTCCCTTGTTATTTATAATATACATAAATGACTTTTATAAATCTTCAGATGTTCTATCTTTCACTTTATTTGCAGACGATTCGACCTTATTTTATTCCCATGCGAACCAAAATACACTATTGTCTACTATAAATCGTGAACTGAGACATGGAGTTGAATGGGTTAAAGCAAACAAATTATCCCTTAACATCCTGAAGACAAACTTTATGTTATTTAGTAACACTTTGCAAAATCTACTTGGAGACATCCTTTTGGACGATACTGCTCTAAATAGGGTCTCTTCAACTAAATTTTTAGGTCTCATGATTGACGATAAATTGAAATGGAACATTCATATTCAAAATATATCCAAAACTATATCAAGGAACATTGGTATAATGAATAAAATAAGACACTTTTTTCCAAAATCAACACTTTTTACACTATTTTCCTCCCTAATACTTCCCTATCTGAATTATGGAATAATGACATGGGGTAACGCCAACAAATATCTTACAGACAAAATTCTCATCTTACAAAAGAACATTATAAGAATTATACATAATGCTCCTCCTCGTTCTCATAATAACAATTTATTTTACAAGTCCAATATTTTAAAACTTCCAGATCTATTTCTTTTTCAAACAGGGCAATTTATGTACAAATTGAATTCAAACGAACTCCCAAACATATTAATTAACATGTTTACAAAAAATAACGCCATTCACAATTACCCAACAAGACAATAACTCCGTTTTCACCTTCCCCGTACCCGCACTCAACTCGCACAAAAAACAATTTCCTTTTACGGTCCTAAATACTGGAATACACTCAGTCACGACATCATTAACTCCGTAAGTCTGAACTGTTTTAAAATCAAGCTAAAAAAGCACATTCTCGAATCTTATAGAGTAAGTCCAAATTGAGCGCTCAGGACCCAACTTCTCTCTTTCTCTCTCTCTTCTTTCCTCTATGTCCTTCCCTTTCATCTGCCATCACCCTTATCCCCCCCCCCTTCATTCTCTTTCATCCACACAGGTGCACCAGTCTTTCTTCTCGGTTATCTATCTTTTCACTTTCATCCATTATTTCCGTACTCCATCCATCACAATAGCTTTCTTACGATTTTTTTTTCTCGTTCTTGCATTTATACTTATACCTACAAACCTGTCTTTTAACTTATTCTTTGAGGAATCCACACTCAACAAGCCCTGCTTTTTAGTGGATCCCTCCATTTCCTCAACATGTACTTAAATAGTAAAGATGAATAAAATAAATCATATGCAAAACTCTTTAACATGAATAGTCTGCAGCTATTATGATTATCTAGTTCATCGTAAATATCATTATTATTATGATTATATTGTTTCGTGTCTATTGTATATATTTACTTATATATGCCACATTGTCATACTGTATATTGTCACAAAATGGGTTTTATTTCGTGTTAGGAAATTATTTTTGGTTGATTTATAATGATTTTGTCGTAGCTGGCGATATTACATGCATGTTTCTACGGTAATAATGACGTAGATAAGACATTGAAAGTTATGCATGTTTTGAACCGTTTTTGTGGAATAACAATTTTCTGGAGATGCTTAACTGATTACTTTGGTTATCACTAGCTTGATCTAAATGAAAGCTTTAATTTGATATGTCATTCATGCATATCCGGTTTTGGAGACCAAAGTTATAGCTGTTTTAAGATTGTAACAGAGGTTAACTATAACAGATATTGTATAATTAATGCATAAGTACAGTAAGTTGATGTACTCGTGAGGCTTTGCCGATGATCTGTTGAAATACGGCGCCCACGGGGTGCATTGCACGTAAAGTATGCAGATCGATTTGGATTCGCTATCCAATAAATAAAGTTGGTGGATGCGATCAAAATGATTTATATGATCGTTCGCATGTCTTTCCACGGGGAAACCTAGAATCCTAGGCGACGACTGTGGTTAGATTTTCTTGTATGTTGGGTCTTTTGCACGCCAGCAAGAGACTATACCAGGGCTTGCTCTTTTGGTAGTCTGGTTGGTCTGGAGGCGGACGGTTCGGAGTCTGGAGCAGACGGGTTGGTCTGAAGCGGATGGTTGCTGGTCTGGAAGCAGACGGTCGGAGGTCCGGAGCAGACAACGGGGAAAACTACAAGTAGAGCAGAGCCAATGGGTATGGTCGTGAGAGCCTGACTGCAGAAGGACCCATACATATGGTCGAAGAACCAGACGTCGTTCCGGTACTGAACAGAGGTCGCTGGTTGCAGTACGGTAACAGACGTGGTTGCGGTACTGAACAGACGTGGTTGCAGTACGAAATCAGACGTGCATGGTCGCAGTACTGAACAGATGTCGGTGGTTGCAGTACGGACTCAGACGTGGTCGTGGTACTGAACAGACGTGGTAGCAGTACTGAACAGATGTCGGTGGTTGCAGTACGGAGTCAGACGTGGTCGTGGTACTGAACAGACGTGGTTGCAGTGCTGAACAGACGTTGTTGCAGTACGGTATCAGACGTGGTCGTGTACTGAACAGACGTGGTTGCAGTACGGAAATTCAGACGTTCTAGCAGTACGGAGCAGACGTGATTGCTGTACTGAACAGAAGTAGTAGCTGGTCGTAAGCAGACGACGGATGAAATTAACAGAGTCCATGGGTATGGTCGTAGGAGTATAACTACAGAGAAACCCATACCTATGGTCGAGAGAGCTTAACTACAGGAATCAGATCCATATGGTCGTAGGAGCTTAACTACAGGAATCAGATGCATATGGTCGGGTGAGCTGTTGGAGCTGAAAACAAAGAGTGTAGCCGTCTGGAGGTTGCCTGGTGGTGGTACTGACAGGATCGAGGCGTGTGCAAGTGTCAACTGCGGCAGTATATCTCTGCCAAACGGATCCACGACTAAGAGTACGGAAATCGACGTGCCGACGCACCCGCCGGCGGCAGGCATCCTGACAAGAGCGAGCTGCCGGCGGACCGAACCCACGCCGCCGCCAAACGGTTCCGTCACAAGTGGTGTCAGAAGTGGGATCCAGTGACAATGGCACAACAAGGAAATATGCAGTATCGACCGACGCCAGGAGAGATGATGGCGCACTTAGAGAAGAGCATGACAGAGATTGACCAAATGATGGAGCAGTTAAGATTGTCCATGAGACAAGCACCCGGTGCAGAATCAAGTGGACAGAATATTTCCCCAACTGTGAGTGGACAAGCGGATAGAGGACCAAGGAAGGACTCACAGATGGAAGGGGCACAGCAGGCTGGATTCAGCTCAACGCCCAGAGAGCAGATGAGACGATCATCTACTGCAAGACCCGGTGTTCAATTTACACCCCCACAGTTTTCCCCACATATTCAGGATGCGGGGATGGCAAATTTTGATGCTATGATTGGCAGACGACCACATCTGGTACCGGACAGATTTGATGGACGCACACCTGTCGAAGATTATTTGCATCACTTTGAGGCCTGTGTTGGAGTAAACGGATGGACAAATAGGGAAGCAGTTCAGTTTCTTGCTGCAAGTCTAAGGGGCCCTGCTGTGAAGTTGTTGACCCAACAACCTGGAGTGGTGTTGACATACGACGAGTTGGTATACAGGCTCAGAAGCAGGTTTGGCCTAGGAGGCAAAGCTGAGGTATACCTGGCGGAGTTGAGGCAACGTCGGCGCCAACCAAAGGAAAGCCTCCAGGAGTTAGGACAAAGAATACGGGAGCTGTGTGGATTGGCGTATCCCGAATTCGACGAAAAGGGGCAAGATCGGCTTGCCCGAGGGCATTTCCTAGATGCCATAGTAACACCAGAAATAAGAGAGGGATTGTTCCGTGCTCAACCTCGCACATTGGATGATGCTGTGGAAGCTGCTTTAAACACAGAGGCCTTTCTGAGAATGGAGGGTCAGAGGAATGAAGTAAAGCGGGCCACAAGGTACAGCCGAGCTCTGGAAGAGCAGGAGTGTGAGGTTGCAGCAGTGGAGGAAAAGCAACCAAGAAATCCAACTATCGACAAGATAGTAAAGGCTGTCATAGACGCCTTGGATGAAAGAGACAAGAAAAAGGAAACAAAAATCAGGACCAAATATCAGGTATGAAGAAAAGATGGCTTTGAGCCACAAAGAAAAAGAGAGGAACCAAATAAATCAATGATTGATGAACAAGAGGAACAAAGATGTTTCAACTGCAATGGATTGGGGCATTGGAGGAACAACTGCCCATATCCAAAGAAAATAAAAAGAAGAACAGCAGCTTTTCAAGTACCAGAAAGGGAAATGATGAACGAAATAAAAGGAAAAGAGGAACAAATCAGAGTCGGAACGACTCTAGATGGACAAGACAAGAAAGGAACAAGAGAACAAGAAACAGATGAACAAATCAGAGTCGAAGCGACTCTAGATGGACAAGAGAAAAGAGGAACAAAAGGACAAGAAAAAGAGGAACAAATCAGAGTCGAAGCGACTCTAGATGGACAGGAGAAAAGAGGAACAGAAGAACAAAATAAAAGAGGACAAAAGAAAGAGGAAAAACCAGAGTCGGAGCGACTCTAGATACCAAGAAAAAAGGGCTTTACCTTCAAGGCAAAGTAAATGGACAAGAATTAAAATTACTGGTCGACACTGGAGCTACCAACACTCTCATTGGAGAGAAAGTGTTTGACCAGATAGAGGAAATCAGAAGACCAGAATTACTACCAGTGACAAGTGTTGTACTACAAGCAGATGGATCTCAATTGAGAATCAGAGGAAAGTCAATGTTGGAAGTGCAGATTGGAGATATAGTCGTCACTACAATGGCTACAGTGGCTAGTCTAAAGAATGAGGGCATTCTAGGGCTAGATTTCCTAGTCAATATCAATGCTGTGTTAGACTGCCAAAAGATGGAATTGAGGACCAACTATGGCATAATTCCATGCCTAGATAGTAACGGAGAATCATTCTGCAGGAGGATAGTAGCGGGAGAAGATTATTCAATTCCTCCAGGACACGAGATGGTATTAGCAGGTAGAGTTACAGGCAGAAAAGTGTCACTAGGTGATGGATTAGTAGAACCACCTGCAAATCCAACAGAACTAATCAAGAAAGGACTCATCGTCTCCAGATCTGTTGTGAAGGCAGACGAAGATGTACTACCTGTTCGGGTTTTCAACCCAACCAAGGAACAAAGGATCATAAAGGCAGGCACTGCCATTGCTTCATTGTCAGGGCTGGAAGAAGTAAGCATGGAAATGTGTAACCCTGCCGAGCCAACTGAGACCAATACCAACAAAGACATACCAGAACATTTGAAGGACCTCTTTGTTCGCAGTACTGACGAAGTGCCAGCCCAATGCCATGATTTGACAAAAGAACTGCTGGTTGAGAATGCAGATGTTTTCTCTACAGGACCTTCGGATCTTGGACAGACCAGTTTTGTCCAACATGGCATAGATACTGGTACTGCGAAACCAATACGTCAAGCCCAGAGGAGACATCCCCTGACGCAGAGGAAAGAAATAGACGAGCAAGTAAAGAATCTACTAGCTCAAGGCCTGATTGAGCCAGTGACCAGCCCATGGGCATCCAACATCGAACTGGTCAAAAAGAAAGATGGCAGCCAAAGATTGTGTGTTGACTACCGTCAACTCAATGCTGAGACCATTAAGGATGCCTACCTGCTGCCTAGAATTGATGACATTCAGGAACAGGTACAACTGGATGAAACCATCACTGACCGGAGCTCACAGGAAAAAGCTGACTGGCAAGAAGAAGACAAGGACATACGTCCTATCTACACGGCCAAGAAACTTGGCAACAGGCCAGACCAAGATGAAGTATGCACGTGTTCCATGGCTTCTAGACATCTACTGGAACATTGGGATGCTTTCGAACTGACGGAAGATTCTACATGCCGTCTTGTTCAAATAGACCCTGTTCCGCCGGACCGAGAAGATAGGGAACTGCGACTGAGTCGATCTCTTAATAGGTCACTATGTCGCACTGACTCTCGCTCACCATGTCAGTCAGAACGTGGAAGCTTGGCTCGACGCTCCTGTTCCCGATCACCAAGACGGAGGTCCACAACACCACAAAAGGAGGTACCTAAATCATCCGTTCCAGATCGTCCAAAGTTTCCTCAACCTGACCGACCAGAAGTATCTCCAGTGCATGGTCGGAATTCTACCCTTGAACCAGAGAAGGAGCTGGCCTATGATGAAAGGTCACCGTCACTGCTTGATGTGAGATACGCTTCTTGGAAAGTAGAGTCGGAGATGTCGTCTACCAGTGACTGGATAGAATGCACCGGTGGGAATGCTGAGTCGCAGACTGACAACCCCCGCCAGAGAATTCAGACTATGAGAACCGGCGGATCAGAAGACAAGGTGACCCTGAACAAGTCAACCGACACATTCCAGATTCCACCAGACGTCACCTAGCTTTGTTCGGAGCGTTACATCACTATGGAAGGAGAACTGTTAAAAGTAGTGATAGTGGAACTCAAAAAGGCGTCGTCTTGAACAGTATCTCTTGTGTTCTTTGGAGTTATGTTGTTAATACAAGGACATTATAAGAAGGCATGCCACCATGTACCTTGGACATTATTTTACATGCCGAGTTATTTAAGAGTTTACTTTGGACTTTAGCTGTTGTGTTTTGTTGAACCTCAACACTAGTTGTTTTAGGACTCCTTTATGCATTTTCGTTTGTGGAGAAAAGACACAATGCATAGTTTGATATACAGATATGATTTATTTTCGTGCTGCAGTGTCTGATGTTGTTAAATGACGCTCGGGGGCCGAGCTTTGAAAAATAAGGGAGTTGTGTCACAAAATGGGTTTTATTTCGTGTTAGGAAATTATTTTTGGTTGATTTATAATGATTTTGTCGTAGCTGGCGATATTACATGCATGTTTCTACGGTAATAATGACGTAGATAAGACATTGAAAGTTATGCATGTTTTGAACCGTTTTTGTGGAATAACAATTTTCTGGAGATGCTTAACTGATTATTTTGGTTATCACTAGCTTGATCTAAATGAAAGCTTTAATTTGATATGTCATTCATGCATATCCGGTTTTGGAGACCAAAGTTATAGCTGTTTTAAGATTGTAACAGAGGTTAACTATAACAGATATTGTATAATTAATGCATAAGTACAGTAAGTTGATGTACTCGTGAGGCTTTGCCGATGATCTGTTGAAATACGGCGCCCACGGGGTGCATTGCACGTAAAGTATGCAGATCGATTTGGATTCGCTATTCAATAAATAAAGTTGGTGGATGCGATCGAAATGATTTATATGATCGTTCGCATGTCTTTCCACGGGGAAACCTAGAATCCTAGGCGACGACTGTGGTTAGATTTCCTTGTATGTTGGGTCTTTTGCACGCCAGCAAGAGACTATACCAGGGCTTGCTCTTTTGGTAGTCTGGTTGGTCTGGAGGCGGACGGTTCGGAGTCTGGAGCAGACGGGTTGGTCTGAAGCGGATGGTTGCTGGTCTGGAAGCAGACGGTCGGAGGTCCGGAGCAGACAACGGGGAAAACTACAAGTAGAGCAGAGCCAATGGGTATGGTCGTGAGAGCCTGACTGCAGAAGGACCCATACATATGGTCGAAGAACCAGACGTCGTTCCGGTACTGAACAGAGGTCGCTGGTTGCAGTACGGTAACAGACGTGGTTGCGGTACTGAACAGACGTGGTTGCAGTACGAAATCAGACGTGCATGGTCGCAGTACTGAACAGATGTCGGTGGTTGCAGTACGGACTCAGACGTGGTCGTGGTACTGAACAGACGTGGTAGCAGTACTGAACAGATGTCGGTGGTTGCAGTACGGAGTCAGACGTGGTCGTGGTACTGAACAGACGTGGTTGCAGTGCTGAACAGACGTTGTTGCAGTACGGTATCAGACGTGGTCGTGTACTGAACAGACGTGGTTGCAGTACGGAAATTCAGACGTTCTAGCAGTACGGAGCAGACGTGATTGCTGTACTGAACAGAAGTAGTAGCTGGTCGTAAGCAGACGACGGATGAAATTAACAGAGTCCACGGGTATGGTCGTAGGAGTATAACTACAGAGAAACCCATACCTATGGTCGAGAGAGCTTAACTACAGGAATCAGATCCATATGGTCGTAGGAGCTTAACTACAGGAATCAGATGCATATGGTCGGGTGAGCTGTTGGAGCTGAAAACAAAGAGTGTAGCCGTCTGGAGGTTGCCTGGTGGTGGTACTGACAGGATCGAGGCGTGTGCAAGTGTCAACTGCGGCAGTATATCTCTGCCAAACGGATCCACGACTAAGAGTACGGAAATCGACGTGCCGACGCACCCGCCGGCGGCAGGCATCCTGACAAGAGCGAGCTGCCGGCGGACCGAACCCACGCCGCCGCCAAACGGTTCTGTCACAATATACTTGCATATTCATTTATATTTTTGTAGTGATTTCTTTTGCTGTTAAAATTGATTTGAGTTGAAATGAAATAAAATAATATATATATATATATATATATATATATATATATACCTTTTTCAACATTTTCTTTTATGGCGCCGGTGAAGTGCAAAATATGTGCGCCGCTTGGCAGTGCGCCCCCCCCCCCCCTTCGCCAAAAGCTGGATCAGCCTATGAATAATAATTATGATGAAAATAATAATAACAATCATCTGGTTATCTATAATGCGCTTACGACATTGTATGTATCTAAGCGCTTACATATTTATCACCCCAGTCATCATTTTAATCAGCTATTTCCGCACATAACGTATGCACATCCTCCACTCCCTGTGGAGTATTCCAGCCTGTCACCGATGACATTGCAGGAGAAGCTACAATGACTTTCACATCTTACTAGCACCTGGGTTCATTGGCGGCGGAAGCCAAAAATTCTAGGGGGGGGACACAGGAAACAAAATTGGCCATAAAATAGGTTATCAACCAAACTTTTTTGACAAGCAAAAAAATTTAAAAAAAGGTCATCAACAAAAAATTTAGGGGGGATCGTCCCCCCACCCAAATTTAGGGGGACACCTCCCCCCCCCCCCCCCCCCCCCGCTTCCGCCGGCTATGCCTGGGTTGAGAATGGCAAAGTGTGGATTAACGACTTGCCAAAGGATGCTACACCGCGGTGGGATTCGAAAACACGGCCCTTTAAGTACAAGCCATGAGTCAGAACCGCTACACCACACCACGACGCTTCCACTTAAAACTTTAGTCTTCAGTTAGGAATAACCCTAAAAAGAATAATAATAAAAATCCACTTTTATCGGCTGATCGGCTGAAAATGTGGATGGATATTTTTTCCACCTTCCAACACCATTGGCGAAAGCTTGGTCCACTGAAACCAATGATAATAGTACACAGCAAAAACTGTGGTGTTAACCGGTGTACATAAAGGACCACATCAGTTATTTTACACCGGTGTTAAATAATGTGGTGTTAGTTTTACACCTATAGGTGTTATTACAACACCTTTTTTACATTTATACTCTTTGGTGTTACGTTTAATCTCTAGGGTGTAATCTTAACACCTCAGGGTGTGGTCCTCTATTAACATCAGTTGGTGTCACTTTTAACACCGCAGTTTTTACAGTGTATATGAACAAAAATCCAGATTCACAATTTCAATGGGGAGTGTGTCATTCCCCTTCTCAGTTATAGTTTGTCAAGTGGCAGCGGCAGGAGAACATTTTTTTAAGCAGAAAGCTGTGATGATAGGGGGAGAATGAAAAAAAATAATAAATTATTAACGAATAACAAGAGCAAAACAACAACAAAACAATTTGTAAGATGTTCATGGAATTGTATCATCGGAGCAGATGTCGGCTGAGCAATTTTTGGTGGAGCAGATGTCGGCGGAGCAAATATTGGCGGAGCAATTGTCGTATAATTGAAGCGATTTTCGACGGAGCAATTATCGGGGGAGCAAATATCGGCGGAGCAATATTTGTCGTATAATCGGAGCAGATGTTGGTGGAGCAGTTGTCGTATTTTGCGTAGCAAATGTCGGCGGAGCAATTGTCATTCAACCGTAATAACAGCCTCTGGTATTTTAGCAAAGGTCAGTCCTGGATATGTGCATTTAATTTAGTGACAGTTGATGATCACCTTCCAAAAATGTTACGAATACAGTTGTAAAAGATATACAATTGGAAAAATTAAACCAAAATCCGATTTATTAAATCTCATAAAAATACTTCCTGCATCCGACAATTGGCCGAGGATTTCCGCAATGTAAAAGATACTGTTATTTCTTTGAACTGGGGGTCGTTTCATAAAGCTGTTCGTAGGTTACGAGTTACTTTAAGAATTAATGGCTGGTGATCCTTTCTTATGGTAAATGATATTCTTCATTAAATGTCTATTGGTGATTATTTAGCGCGTACGAAATGTTCACCAGTCGTTCTTACCCCCCCCCCCCCCCCGTATTACTTGATTAGAATGAAAACTGAAGACAATAAGCTTATACCCGTATGTAATAACGAACATGTACTCTGCCGAAAACACTTGAACACACATTGCTTTTCATTCGAGAGTTAGATATAGGTAATGACATTTTGAAGGATTGATTTTTTTCCTCATGATACTTGATAAACTTGATGAAGCTCTAAGATATTATTATGACTGTACCACAAACTTCATATAACGAAGTTTTAAACAATATTCTTTTTATAAAACCAAAGTGCTAAAGAGGCTGGATAAATCATTTTACAATAACAATAAGTAACTAAAGCCACTATGAAAATTTAATCATAATTACGACATATTCTGGTTTTCTATTAAATTGACTCGAATGTCGCAGTAACACTTGAAATTCAGATATAATTATCTTGCCCATTGAAAGGGAACTTAATAGAGAGGCACTTGTATAACTTATTACAATTGTCATTAATGAACATGTATTTTCTTCGAATGTGCCAATCAAATTGGGGGTGATGTTGATGTTCAGATCCCGCAAATTTATTATTTTTTCGATGGACATGAGGAAGTAGAAGCATACTCTCATTTTTACTTATTGGAAATCAGCTTTGAATAAAGACATCCTGAAGCTTTAGTTTGTCAGTGTCCAATGCTATTTTCTCATTATTTCAGGGTATCTGGTCATCTGTATGAATTATGCATTCATAGTGCGTAAGGGGTCAAAACGATCAGCCACACGTTTAGTTGGTAAAGAGATATTATAAGAACAATAAAAGTGGTAATTCATGATCCGATTATTGATTTTATAAAGGACTTACGTGACTACAGGCGAATTATCATTACCCCGGTTATTGGATTGATAAGTTTGACAAGCTTACTTATATACAGTATCAAAGAGCATTCCTATTCTGCGATTTTTGTATTCTAACTAGACACGCTTCTTCCTCTAATCAACCTTTGTAATAATCTTTTATCCATTTCTTTTTTCATGTACATATGTGCAAAAGAGATTATTTCTATTTCAGGGAAAAAAGTCATCTTTTACAAAGCTTGTTTTTAATTGTCGATTGATATGATTTTTTTCTCTCTGATTTTACATTGTTAGGGAAGAGAAATTGTGCAGTTGAATTAATTTGTATTAATTCTGAAAAATTGTAATCTCATTGATATTGATACATTTCTTTGTTTCGTACAAAATATTGATTTAGATGAATTTTTACTGTAAAATTATTGATTTGAAAGAGGAAGAAAATTATTCAAAACAAAAAACATTGTACTCTCTCTTCCCCGTGTGATGTGTTAATTTCTCAGAGCTGACACGAGTGATATTCATTTAGCATTAATTTTTGTATATTCACCATTATCTCAGTTCAGTTATTGACCGCATGCACCTCAAACCCATCCTTGTATTTTTTTCACTGTTGACCTGATGGATTTTCATTTCCATTTTCATCGTTCTTTATCGTTTCATTTATTCAATCATTTCCCAAACAATATTTCAAATGTTGACCGCATGCAATAACAGCCTCTGTATTGCATTTTCATTTCATTTACATGAGTTGAACTTAATTTCCAACAAAATTCAAATCAGAAAAATAAAGTTTGGTCAAAAGAATTAAGCCAATGCGATATCAAAGTACGGTCATCATTACAATTGAAATACTAAATAGGATTATTTTAGTTACAATCAATAACTGAAGTATATATGATAAAATATAGATTTTTATTTTATGAAAATTTAGGGACCCACTGAAAAGCAATGACCTGTATTTTGTGAGCCCCTCAAAAGTAACTCAACATAAGTTATATTGACATCTATAGCCACAAGGCAAAAGAGCATGATGTTTGCTAACAGTGACAATGACATAAAAACATGAAGCAACAGAGAAGTACACTAAATGAAGAAGGGGGGGGGGCAATTGAAATAATTCAATTCAATTCAGTATTCATTTCCAAATTCATTGTAAAAACAAAACAAAATGAGAACAGGTCTCAGATAAATCAACAACACAGTAACCATAATTGAGTTGATGAATAAGAGAATGAAAGTGATCCACATTCTTATTGAGACTTCTCACATTATGGTGCATGAGAAAGAGTTCGTCCTTTGATTTTTGAGTTACTGATGACGTTGTCAACTGAAAAGTATCTGGACGATAATTTGTGCAAGGGTACATCGTTGGAATCTCAGTCAAATAGAAGATCAGGTGTTTGGAGGTTTAAATACCGTGAGAGATCACCACGGTCATAAACTCATTACCAACTACAGCTAGTTGAGATTTTTTCCCAAAAAAGTTTCAAACCGCCTCGATCATAAGACGTTTAAGGTGTCATGGTCACAAGATCTAGGAGAAGAATAATTGTGCAAATAAACTTGGGAGAGGAAAAGAATGGGGGAAAATCAAGTGATTTTGGAAAAATGAAACTTCAACAATAATGCAGCTGTCGCGTAAAAATGAGAATCACACCATATGAAAACATTGATTCGTGATTACCAGATAATCAGAAAATACAAAAGCTGAAGATATACCTCACAACATAACATTGAAGTTATGTTTAGAAGCCAAATTCTACAGTGCGTATCAAAGAAAAGTTTACACTTTGAAGAAATCCTGTAAAATTACACATTTGTAATATCCTAAAGATTTTTCCACATTTTAACATTGGTACAGATCCATTTAAGCACATGACATTATAACTGTCGAAAAGTATTTCCGCTTGAGTGAGCACCAGTTACTTTTGAAAAGTTAGTGAAAAATGATTTGCGCAGAACTTTAAAATAGTTATGCAAATAGAAGTAGACCTTAATCATGAAGAACACATTGAATTTAGCTAGTTAAATTGATTTGAAGATATCTTTTACCTTTCAAACTTGTTTCCTTGCCCAAAATACTTCGAAGAGTGCATTGCGCCCCACCCCACTCTCCCACGCACCGAGGCCATCGAGACGTTATTTGCTTTACACTGAGCTGTGATTTACATGAAATGGCTTAGGTTTAATTTTCATTTAGTTAATCATTGTCAAGCTTGGGAAAAGTGTGGAGAAACAAGTATTACATGAAAATGATATGTAAACCCACTCAAAAAACTGATAAAAATTAGTGAAAACGTGCTGGAGATGTCCAATATAAACTTTCGTTCAGATTCAGTTATGTTCTCAGATACAGCTGGCACAAGAGGGTAAAGATTGTGCTTACTAAATGTTAAAATTTCAGTTTGGGTGGCAAAAATGCTTGAATGTATCCGTTTTACTTAAATTGACTAAAATTGCAAGGGAAATGTATGAGAAATGTTTCGCAGGATAAGTTTGATTTCGCCCTTTCCCTTGACACAGCATGAAAACGAGCATGTCTGCGCAAACAGATTTCTGCGAGCTTTACAAAAATGGACAGTGCTCACTTAAGTGTAACATTCTGTCAAAACTTTTACTTTTATTGGATAAATGAGACCCAAACCCAAGATCATAAGTGAGAAAAATACCAACATGTATATTTTTTAATTCCCAGGGCTTTTTCAAAGTGTAAACCTTTTTTGATACGCCCTGTATAACAATTTTCAGGATTGATTCTTTTTAACAAGCTATGAAGGAGGGATAAATACTGTTATTTGTGAGAAAATCGTTATGTATAGTCTCAACACTTCAAGAGCATTAATTGAAGTTCCATTTTACAAGCAATACTTGATGTTAAAAAGAAATATGCCAAATTTGCAGTGTAAAAATCGCTGACCAATAATTGCCAAAATAAGGGTTCCAAATCCTTGTAGGCAACAAAATGGTCAAACTGTTGTAATTTACAAGAAGTATTGAATCGTTCTGAAGGAAGCTTTTATACAGGCAATAATATAAACTAAGAATTAGGAAAATCATGCAAGTAGGACATGTAGGAAGATTCGGAACATGGCGGCAAGCTGAGGTAGTCTCGCACGGTGGACGTCTGTTTTTATTCAGCCTTAGTTTATTCTTTTTACACTTTCACGGACCTTTGACTTATTAGATATATTCTGTTAAACATCATGAGTCACCTTAAACACCAAAGCCAAAGGGATCCAGGTGAGTCACCTGTAAAGAAAAGACCTTCTTTGAGTTGTGAGAATCGCTATGAGATTTTGGGGGATTTACACGATGCCAACAACGAGAGCGCTGGCGCTGCTGTGGAGAATACTCCCCCTCCTTGGTTTGCAGAATTCGAAAAGCGGCAGCAGGCACGACTCGATCGTATTGTTGATTTGTTTCGACAAGAACAGGCAGCCTTGAAATTCGAGATGGATACACTGAAGGAGGAGGTTACTGAAGTTAATAAGAAGCTTGCCTTGGCGGAATCCAAGATTGATGACTTAGAGAACAGAAGTAGGCGCAACAACCTGGTTAACTACAATGTTCCTGAAGGGCAAGAGGGATCTGATTGCAGTAAGTTTGTATCAAATTTTCTGAAGTCATCCAATGCCGTAGCTACTATTCAGAGAGCTCACAGAACTGGACCAATGAATGATGCCAAGTCTGCAACATCCACGGGAAAAAACCAACGTCCAAGACCAATTCATGTCGGCTTCTCTTCTTATGTGGAAAAGGAAAAAAGTAAAAAGGCCCTAGTGGAATGCTTCAAGAAAGAGAAGGAAAATAGATTCTTCGTGTCTGATGATTTTTCTCGGAGAGTTCAGCTGCTAAGGAAAGAAAAACTGCCAGAGTTAAAACTACTACGGGAACAAGGAAAGAATGCCTTTTTTGTGTTTCCAGCGAAGATTGTGGTCCGAGAATCAAAGCCTAAAAAATGAACTTTGTTTAGCTTCTTAAACTTTGTCAAGTAGTTTTGATATCTAAAAATCACACTTCCACTCAGTGAAGCTTCATATATGTTTTTAGGTGCTTAATTTTTTTTTTCGTTTGTTTTTAACTTGAAAATTGTTTCCGTCAAAATATGCTCTGTAGGCCTTATTTGGCTTTGATCTAATTTTCTTTTGGATGTCTAAATTTTCTTAATTGTAACTTTCTCTGACTTTCTCCCCCCCCCCCCCCCTCCCCAGGCTGGCATTGTAGATTTTTACTTGTATCTATCTTTTCTAAACCATTATCAATAATGTTTGCCAATGTGACTTGATTTATGTCATTCTAGATTAATACTTTTTCTATTTCACTGCTCGATGCTCTACTTTAAAGATGTGTTCTACGTGTATAATGTTTTAGCTATCTTGGCTCAAATTCATGGTGCGCATGACAACTATGTTTATAATATCTATATATCATGTTTCTATTTCTTGTCATATGATTGTGCACACTCTGGTCAATGTGTTTGGAAAGTCCGTGCAGGTTGTTTACTTTTTAGAGACGTCGACCTACTCTGAAAACATGAGTAATACTTTTTTGTGTGCAGATTATGCTGCGCGTGCGAGCGGGGCTGTGTTTGATTTGAAGCCCCGCTCTCCTATGGCGTGCCAAGTGTACGCCAGTATATTCTGTGCAATTCAAGCAATTCCGTACACAAAATGTGTTTTTATTCGGACGAAAATCTTTTTGTCATGACGCTTTTCCAATTTCGTACACGACATTTATTTTGTGTCACACAAAATCATTTTCGTCTCGACGAAATGCACAAAATAAATTTCGTTTAGACAAAATGTAATTGCGTCCACAAACTTCATTTGGCGTGCCATACAAAATGGCGCACCAAATGTCCGATGGTAAATTCCGTCCAATTCACGTCATTCCGTACACAAAAGTTTTTTTGTTCGTATGAAAATGATTTCGTCATGACGCAGTTTTATTTCGTATACGAAATTATTCTTGTCACACAAAATAAATTTTCATCGAGACGAAATGTAATTTGGTCCACAAAATTTATTTCGTACACACGAAATGAATTTTGATCTAACGAAATAGCACCCCAATTGTCCAAAGGAAAATTCTGTAGGAAATTATGTGTTTCACTCCAACGAAATTCATTTCGTCATGATGCAGTTTGATTTCGTATACGAAATTTATTTTGTGTCACACTTATAATCAATTTCCTCGAGACGAAATAAAATTGCGTCCTCGAAATTCATTTCGTTGCGATGCAAATATTTATTCCGTCAACGAAATGATTTTGTGTCACATCACAAAAAATTCCGTCGACGAAATGATTTTGTGTCACATCACAAAAAATTCTGTCCATGTAAAATAATTCTGTCTCCTCTTTCTGGCAGGGAATATGAGATCGTCGCTGATTGGCTGCACCTTGCTCAAGCCGATATCTTCGCTCGATCGATATCCGGGCGCGGGACGGTCACACTCACAGGTCGGCATGTTGGTGAACCTTTCTTGTTTAGCTTAGATTTCACGTTATTCATGTCAACGAGAGCTGCAAACAACTTCTCTAATTGGTAGAATGTGGACGGACATTGCATTCGTAAGTTTAGCTATGTTTTCGACTTCAAAATTGCGTTGAAAACAAAATGGGAATTCGTTAGTCGTTGCCAAACTTGCATTTGCAAGAAGCTGTGCAATTTATAGTCCCGTGTATTCAAGTTTGTGTAGGGTCCTACTGTAGTCGACCATGCCCATGCCAGGCCAGGGGGATTGGTCTTTTGTGCACACCTAAAATGGTAATGAATTATACAGGCTGATATTTAGGCCTAGATTTTGATAAATGGTGTAAAATTCATACTCAGACTGACTCAGAGCAAAATGCATGTTGAAATTGGAAACTTCATTGGATGACAAATTTTATATAATTATTGACTGTCTGAGACTGAGTCAGTGATTGACGTGATTTTATTTTTAGATTATTAAAAACAGCTTTAGCTTGGGCACCCACACGCATTGCGAGGTTAGTATTAATACTGGTAAATTAAACCATTGAACCATGTTTGGCAGTGGATTTCGAATTGACAGTTAATGAGTTAGTGGGTCGCGCATGCTGGCTTGCTGCGATCCCACTTCTGCAAGTGATGTCCACGTCCATAAGGCATTAAACACACCACTTCTAAGTAATGGCTTGGTTTTTCTGTGCGCTGTGGCATGTCAGGGGCGGATCCAGCTTTTATAAAGGGGGGTTGGGGTGGTATGTGAGGGAGCGTAGCGACCGAGTCCAAGCGAGCGGAGCAAGCGAGGGTGTTTGGGGGGGTGTCCCCCCTCCCACGTAGGGAAAATTTTTGAAAATCTGTGTGTGAAAATGGCGTTTCCTTGCATCTAAAACACCACTATTTTTGATATAGAGGTCGTTGCCAAATTAACCCCCATGAAAATTTGTAAAATTAAGTTGCAATCCCCCATTTTTTTTTTTTAATGGGGGGATTTTTGTTTGGGGATGAGAATCAGCAACCCTGGCCTAGATTGTCACTTCCGCGGTGGCCCGTGTCCTCAAAAAAGCTGATGGGGGCAAAAAGGACTATGTGACATTTGTTCGCCCAACCCTCCCCCCAAATAAATAATAATAATAAATTAAATGAATACTACATAGAAATAGAATAAAATAAAATTACAAGTTTTTTAAAAAAGATAAGATTTAAAAAAAATGGTCCCCAGATTTTTTTTTTTTTTTGGGGGGGGTTGCAACCCCCCCCCCCCCTCTAGATCTGTTTTTGCATGTAATGAACCCTTGACTATGAGTTGGGCTTGTCCGTAGACTCTAATGTTAGAGTCGAGGCCTATCTCGGCTCGGGCCCAAAGATGCGCCACCGCGCACAGAAAAATCATGTGGTATGGACACCAGAAGTAAGAATGAGATCCCATGCGCGACCCACTGACTTAGATATCCACTGCCAAAACGGTTCATGGTACAGGGTATAGGGCAAGTCCAAGAAAAGGTCACCCTAGAAGGTAAAATTTTATCTCCAATTTAAGAAGTTATCTTTGGAGGGGTAAGAAAGCCTATCGCCTGTTGTGGTAGCCTAAGTATGTTTGGCCTAGGTCCTAGCCCCACTCATTACTAGTACAAGTTTAGTTACTTCGAGCGATGTTTGTGCCGGCTCCACTTCACCACCACTACTATACGCTCCATCTGGCTGAACATCGTGTCCGTTAAGTCGATCTGATATTCCGAGTGACAAAGGTGGGATTTTATGGGGAAATATAAAACTCATGGAACATCACGATCTTTAAAAACAAAACTAATATAGGAGGGGGTCCAGTGTCCGGACATGTTATCTTTTGGTTACACTTCGTAATTCAGAAGGTTCGTAATTCCAAAACACGTGAATTCATTATTGCCTGAACCACAATGTTCGTTAAATCGAAAAAGGGTTCGTTAATCCGAACATTTGTGGCGTAATTCCGAAGGTTCGTTAATCCGAAAACGAAATGAGGTTCGTTAATCCGAAAAAACTAAATGAACAACGAACCTCATTTTTTTTCGGACTAACGAACCTTCGGAATTATGACTCTCATTATTCCTTTTCGGATTAACGAACCTTTGGAACAACGAACGTCATTTCAATTTTTGGATTGTCGGACCTTCGGAACAACGAACCTTATTTCGCTTTCAGATTAACGAACCTCCGGAATATCCAAACCTTCGGAATAACGAAGCTTCGGAATTATGAATGTAAACAATCTTTTTGAAGCCTTCCTTTTTGTCTTTGGATTACACTAAAAATATGAATTCAATACTTGTTATCATCTTCTATTTTGTTCTTTATATTTCCCAACATTTTGTACTAAAATTTGATGAAACTTCGCTTCTAACTTTTTTCAAATGACTTTCTAACATTGATCGTGTGGACACACAACCTGTACGGACACACAACAACTGAGTGACCTGAAACTCAGGCAGGACGTTTAGCAATACTTGATTAACCTTATGCCCAAATTTCATGAACTAGGTTTCTAAGTTTTCATTTAAAAAACACAACCTTTTGTTAAGATTTGGTGTTGATGCCGCCACCGTCAGAAAAACAGCGCCTATAATATAATTTTACTCTCCTATGCAGGTGAAACAAAACGGAAGGAAAGAAGGGAAAACACAAATTTTGTGCATTTTCATGTATTTATTTTCAATAGTCTCGGCAGTGCAGCCGTCCTTGCATGGTAACTATTATATAAAGATTATCCAGCAGCTTGCAAAGGAAAGTCAGTTTCAAAGTAATTTCTTCAGTGCACAGATGAAGCGAGGGGGTCTTCGGGCGCTTGCCCCCTCTCCTCTCCTACAAAAATAAATTATGACCAAGAAAGTAGAAAAGAAAATGGTGAAATATATTTTTTCTGAATATTATGCTTTCATTGGATATTTATAAAGTTAAATATTTTTATTTTTTTTGCTCGCTCACAAAAAAAAGATCTGCCCAATTATTCATATCTAGCCCCTTCAAAACTTTGGCTCACTTCGCCACTGATTTGTTTCATCACACTTCTATGCAAATACTTACGCCTATAGAATAGAATACATTATATCCTACATAGAGTAAATCATGTATAGTACTATTGGTTCAAGTAGCATCATGTGACCGAATATATTTCAACTCTGACGTCATACCTCGATATATTTTTGGATACTAGTATATCGAGGTCTGACATCATTATTTCACAAAACTGGATCTAGCTAAACTCTCAGGCACACCGGCCAGCGCGCTCTCTCTCCCGGCAAGTCCAGCGATGTGTCGGCACAGGCACTGATCTGCGTTCTGCTGAGCACGATGGCTCAGAGAAAAGTAGGTAATTCAACTCAAGTAACCGGACTTTGCAAGCTCATCACATAGATTTTGGTTATAAATTATAAAAAGTTGGATAAAAAACAAATATATCAGGCGTTTCATTCGAAAGCATAGTGGGAATTATTAATCCTCGGTTGGACTGGCAAAACTACTATATTTCCCTCGGGGCTTCGCCCCTCAGGAAGTAATTGTCAGACCAACCTCGGATAAATAATTCAACTATACTTTCTCAAAGCCTGATATATTTGTTTACTATTTCTCATAATTCCATATGGCTTTGTGTAATTATTTTGTGTCCAGAATTACTTCATTAATATGAAATTTTATTCAGAATCACAAAAACTGCAAGCTCTCTTTTTCTCCTAATAATCAGAGACAAAATGAGCCCAAGATTTTGAGGGAGTCAGATGTGTCATATCAGGCAAAATTCAATAGAAGTTGTGAGCGAGCAAGCTTTTCATTAAAAAAAATCACATTTTGTAGCTTGACATAAAAATATTCAGAAAATGTTATATTTCATTTTTCTTTCCCTTTTTTTTTTGGGGGGGGGGGAGAGCATCCCAAGCCTCCCCCCATCTATGCACCTCTGTCTAGTGTCTATATTACTGTTATATTGTTATTTCAAGACTAATTTTCATAGAAACGATTGGTTCAGAAAAAATATTAAACACATGCAGCCTTTCATGGAAAGTTCCCCCGTTGTCCCGAAAAGGTTTGTTTTGTTTGACTTTCCTCCTCAACCCACCCTTTCGAGAAAAGCTCTCGCGGCATATCTCAACGTCCGTATGACATATTTGTCCTGCCCACCAGAGGTGAAGGCGAGACTAAGGGATCCAAATGTCGTCTGTCCGTCCGTCACAAACCTGTAATGACACATAACTCCACAACCGTAAGTCGCTTTTAAACCAAACATGGATGGTAGATGGACCTGGGTGACCTGCATGTTGAGCTGCAGTCAGAGGTCACATGGTAAGGTCAAAGGTCATTTTCAGGTCAACGTTAAAGTTTACATGCAACACTTTTATGACACCTAACTCCACAACCGTAAGTCGCTTTTCAACCAAACTTGGATGGTAGATGGACTTGGGGGACCTGCATGTTATGCTGCAGTCTGAGGTCATATGGTAAGGTCAAAGGTCATTTTCAGGTCAACGTTACAGTTCACATGCAAGACTCTTATGACACCTAACTCCGCAACCGTAAGTCACTTTTCAACCAAACTTGGATGTTGGATAGACTTGGGGGACGTGCATGTTATGCTGCAGTCAGAGGTCACATGGTAAGGTAAAATATCATTTACAGGTTAAAGTTTACATGCAAGACTCTTATGACACCTAACTCCGCAACCATAAGTCACTTTTCAATCAAACATGGATGGTCGATGGACTTGGGGGACCTGCATGTTATGCTACAGTCAGAGGTCACATGGTAAGGTCGAAGGTCATTTTCAGGTCAACGTTAAAGTTTACATGCAGGACACCTAACTTCGCAAATGTAAGTCGCTTTTCAACCTAACATGGACAGTAGATGGACTTGGGGGACCTGCACATGTTACGCTGAAGTGGGAGGTCACATGATAAGTTCAAAGGTCATTTTCAGGTTAAAGTTTACATGCAAGACTCTTATGACACCTAACTCCGCAACCATAAGTCACTTTTCAATCAAACATGGATGGTCGATGGACTTGGGGGACCTGCATGTTATGCTGCAGTCTGAGGTCATATGGTAAGGTCAAAGGTCATTTTCAGGTCAACGTTACAGTTCACATGCAAGACTCTTATGACACCTAACTCCGCAACCGTAAGTCACTTTTCAACCAAACTTGGATGTTGGATAGACTTGGGGGACGTGCATGTTATGCTGCAGTCAGAGGTCACATGGTAAGGTAAAATATCATTTACAGGTTAAAGTTTACATGCAAGACTCTCTTATGAAAACTAACTCCGCAACCGTAAGTCACTTTTCAACCAAACTTGGATGTTGGATAGACTTGGGGGACGTGCATGTTATGCTGCAGTCGGAGGTCACATGGAAAGGTCAAAGGTCATTTACAGGTTAAAGTTTACATGCAAGACTCTCTTATGACACCTAACTCCGCAACCGTAAGTCACTTTTCAACCAAACTTGGAAGGTAGATGGACTTGGGGGACCTGCATGTTATGCTGCAGTCAGAGGTCACATGGAAAGGTCAAAGGTCATCTACAGGTTAAAGTTTACATGCAAGACTCTCTTATGACACCTAACTCCGCAACCGTAAGTCACTTTTCAACCAAACTTGGAAGGTAGATGGACTTGGGGGACCTGCATGTTATGCTGCAGTCAGAGGTCACATGGAAAGGTCAAAGGTCATCTACAGGTTAAAGTTTACATGCAAGACTCTCTTATGACACCTAACTCCGCAACCGTAAGTCACTTTTCAACCAAACTTGCAGACTTATGCTGCAGTCGGATGTCACATGGTAAGGTCAAAGGTCATTTTCAGGTCAATATTAAAGTTTACGTGCAAGGCTGGTATGACAAGTGTTATTCCATCCCAGTAATTTCACAATGAAGTTTCGATATAATTCTTGCGTGCCCTCGCAAATCACAATATTTCTGGTTATTTTCATAAGTGGGCGAGACAAAAATTGCTTTTGCCTTGTTTTTTAGTCATGTTCAAAATGAATTAGTGATGATTTCATTTTTCTCGGCATTTTAATCCCCAAGTCTGCATGGTTTAATTATGTTTGATGCATGTTTTGCCTTTAGTAGACAGCTGGCAGCCCTCTGTCTCGAGGAGTATTTTTATATCTTTTTCTGTATTTGGTGAGTGAAGCCAACGAAATTCAGCTGAACAACCAACATAAAGGCATGGTCACACCGGCGTTGTTGGAGCGGTAGGGAAAGAGGGTAGAATTTTTCTCTCAAAAGGGGGGAAAAAATCGAAAACAAAAAAAACTAAAATCGAACTTGAAAATGGTAAACGGTAGCGAGCAGTGATGATTTTTTTTTCTCTCCGCTCCACGACCGCTCCAACAACGCTCGGCCGGATGCCTTTACACTTAAGGGGAATCCAGCCTTGGTCATAAAATATAGTGTTGGAAAGGAGAAAATTAGATAAAACAGAATGGTGAAAGTTTGAAAGAAATCGGACCAACAATAAGAAAGTTATGGCTGCTTTAAAATTGAAATCCCTATGATTATGTAGATTTCAAAGTGGCAACTGGGTAAGTAAATTATGACAAGAGGCAAGGACAACTTTCCCATAGGCCATGTACTTAATTATCAGGGATTTGTGTTTTTCTCCTAACTGCCCTTCCCCTGGGGCAGTAATCTAAATATAACCCTGGTAGTATATTGTTTTATGTCCTCATGTGAAAGAAAAATAAAAATTTGAAGTAAAACATTTGAAAAAATGACATATTAGCCATTTTATGTATTGGAGTACATGGAAGAGTAGTCCTTGCCTTACATCACTGTGACATCACATATGTGGCCAATTTGCAGTCTCGTGGATCTAGGGATTACCAATATTCACAACTTTAAAAAAATAACTTTCTTATTATTTGTCAGATAGTGTTCAAACTTTCACCTATCAACTTGACTGATTTTTCTTATTCCCCTAAGAACAAGTTTTTATTTGGGTTGGATTCCCCTTTAACAGAGATTGAAGCTTTTGTTCTAGTTTTGGCTCTGCTATTTTTTTGATTGGATGTATTTCCTGATTTATCACAATAATTGCAAGTTTTATCATGATTTAACTTTTTGAAAATTATGCTATTATGTGATTAAGGCTACATCTCTTGTACTTTCTACCGATAGTCTCAATATAACGTTATTAATGGATTATTTCTTGTAAAAAATCCTAAAGATAGGAACTAACTCTGTGGTATAGTAGATAAATATGACTCACTTGTCCAGGTGTTGATAAACGGGCCGCTGCTGAGTAGGCCTAGAGTTTTCTTAATTATATATAATTGATTTCATGACATGTGTTTACATTTGCTGCAGATTCCCATTCAGCCGTTGGACTGAACTGGTACTGTAACACAGTATGGATGGTCAATATGAAGCAAGCTTCATCGAATTCCTCCAAGAGCTCTGAACTCTGTTCTGATCATTTTGAAGATGCTTGCTTTGACAGGACTGGGCAAACGATTCGTCTAAGACAGGATGCTGTCCCAACCACATTTAATTTGCCGCCTCGTCATCAGAAGGTACAGTAGATCTATATCATACGTGTTTTAAAGAAATATAATCTCTGTATTATCTATCTACCTTTGGTTTGACAGAACAATGTTTTGAATATTCCATTCTCAGTAGCCAAAGAGAAATGAAAATTATCCTATTCGGGAGGGTCACCATGGACCTCGGCCTATACTGTGTACCAGGGGACTGTGTATTTTAAGTTAACGCTTACTAAATGATCAAACAAATTAAAAATTTGGTTTAGCCCTACATAATTAGCATGAGCTTCTTTGAAATTGCAAAGCTAAGGGTGTATTGCTGATTTTTCATAATTTATTAAAATTCATTTTTGATAAATTATTTTATGCATAAATAGAGAATTCTCTGCTGTACAGTTAAGTAAATCTCTAAATAATTTCCCAAGTTCTACAGTGCGTATGAAAAAATGGGATAGATTTGAAAAGTCTATAAAATTTTTGTTTCAAATTATGATCTCAATATTTTGGTGTCAATACATGCTATGGAGTCTTATCCTTCAAATGCTATTAAAATAATTTGGTTTTGTTCGTGCTTACGCAAACACAAATTTTTGTTTTGTCTGGGGTAAAAAAGGAAGCTTGCGCCAAAATGGCATAATATGATAGTCGGACTTCTTGCTATCAGCAGAATTCCTCTTAACCTTTTCATTATCTTTGCCATAATTTTCGAATTATGCAGTCGAAATTCATTTCCAAATCTACTTATTTATTTGGATAGTTGTGGTGTTGTTCCTTTTTAATATGTTCTCTTTTAGTTTTGAATATTCCTTAGGCAAGAACATTTTTTTAAACCAAATTATGGTAGAGCGTGTTTTTTTTCGAATCCTTTCATTGTGTTCTGCAAAGGTAATGATGCCTTTGAACAGTGGCATACTGAGGGGTGGGGCTCGGGGTGCTCCCCCCCCCCTCCCAATACAAAATTATGACCAAGGAAAAAAGTGGAAAGAAAAATAACAGAAAACATAGAAAGTGAAATATGATATTATTCTGAATATTATGTCAAAATCACAAAATTTGATATTTTAGTAAAAACTGGAAATTTTTGCTTGCTCGCTTCACAACTTTTTAATGCATTTTACCTGATCTGCCATATCTTCCTCCTTCAAAATTGACTCAATACACCATTGCCATTGAAAGACATGAATATTTTCTTGTTTGTCCTGTCAAGCACAATTAAACTTGGTGAAGGATTCAATGACCCTTGAAAATAGGATTCATGTCTTTTATAGGTACCATTACATAAATTGTTTCACATAATTATTATCAAAGGTACCATAACATAATTTGTTTCACATAATAAAAAGGATTTGAATGATTACAAATTCTCCCAATTAAAAATGCAAATCTTCTCACTTGGGTTGACAAGAAAGTCTCTTCTTACTTATGAAGGAAAATTCAAAGGTAAAAGAAGTTCAAATTAAAACCAATGTAATTCAGGTAAATGAATAAATTTATTAGTGAAATTTGACAGCATTTTTCGAAAATTATGGCAAAGATAATGAATATATTATAAGTCTGCTGATTAGCCAAAAGTCTAAAAGTATAAAACGTCCCGTGTTCGCTCAAGCATGAATTTATTTTTTAAATGCCATTTCAAAGATAAGATCTTAGAGCATCTATTAATATCAAAATATAGATATAATATTTTGAGACAAAGCAAAGATTTTATAATTTCAACCAATAAGTGCAAGAATAATGATGCATTTGTCATTTATGATTTAAAATAGAATTTCCATTGGATTAGATTTGTAAGAAAAATAATGTTTTTGAGCAATTCAAGGTCCGACATGAACTCATACATTGTTGCATTACTGCGTATCCGGATGCCGCAAACTTGGTCCCTAAACTTCTGCGAGACTTGACCAACAAAAAAAATATGAGGACATGTTTCTAACTGTGGAATTATTGCAAAACATGTGGAGGGGGGCTTATTAAAGTGATGGTCCAGGCTGAAAATATTTATACATGTAGCTTAATAAATAGAGTAGAAGTCACTGAGCAAAATGCCGAAAATTTCATCAAAATCAGATGACAAATAATCAAGTTATTGAATTTGATAGTTTATAACAGTAGTTTGTGAAAACGGTCGTCATGCATATTCATTAGGTGGGCTGATGATGTCACATCTCAAATTGTTCTTTTGAATTTTATTATATGAAATTATGTTTATTAAATTTTATCCTCCAAGAACTAGAAAAATTGGATTGACAACTGATTTAGTACATTAGATATTAATTGCTGAAACTTATTTCATCATAATGGAGACACATCATTTACACATGTATGAAATAATGAAAAAATTATGATTTTATGAACCAAACAGAAAGTGGGGATGTGACATCATCCCACCTAATGAATATTCATGATATGACTATTTTCTCAAAATATTGCTAAACTTTAAACTTCAATAACTTTATTATTTGTTATCCGATTTTGATGACATTTTCAGCATTTTGCTCAGTGGATTCTACTCTATGTATTAAGATATAAATATTTTCAGCCTGGACCATTCCTTTAAGACCCCCCCTTCCTCCTTTGGGGCCAGATAGGGTTAATAAATCATCATGAATATTTAAACATGTTTATTTGCTGCACGTCCATTGAAAAGGATTCATTTCTAAACAAATATTATTCTAAATGTACTATTGAATATTAATTTGACAAATTTAAAGTCATTTTTTCATTCTTGCATCTCGGTTTATTCAATTTTTCTTCTTTTTTAATGTTTTTTTTTTTTTATTCACTCTTCTCGTACAGAATGCACACAAACCAGGGAAACCCTCGAAAGAAAGTCATTTAGATTCAGCAAGCAACCTCCCAGATACTGCAAAGACACCTGTACCAAAGTCTTCAGCACCTTCCCTGGGACTACTACTCAATGCCAAAAATCTAAGAGGGGTAAAGTGGAAGATAACAGCAACATATATCTAAATGGGGTATTGTACAGTATGATTGATCAACCAATGATACCAGTTGTATTCTGACATTTAAATCCATGTCCCTCTGACCAATGTTGTCAAATAAAAACCTTGCTTTGAGCATAACATCCTCAAGGTGGTCTGAAATTCTATTAGAAGGTACATGTACTCTTCTGTGGAAGTTCATTTTATGCTTTGACTGCTAATCTATAAGTTTTATTATCAATATGCTAGTGTTCTGAAGTTGATGTGTTAATAATCAATTGTTTTAATGTTTTATTCTATTTAAAACATAATAGATGGAGACCAGCAGCATGGCAGCAGGAGCTAATGTTGGTCGTGATGAGGCATATACCACCATCAACAATGCTGCAATTGCAGTCACCACCACCAAGTCTGCTTCTGTCACTGCCATCACCATTGCCACCGCCATTACCAAGACCACTCCTGACACAAAAGCCCCCAAGTCCTCAACTGACCAGATATTGCAGCTGGAGAAGGATATACCAGGAACTTCAAAGCCAGGGCTTGCCAGTCTCCTACAATAAGAAAAATGCCATGGGCCCATCTAATGAACTAGTAGTAGAATATTTGGCCACAGTTGTAGAAATGCAGAGACTAACATACTGCCACAGGTAAAAATCAATGTCAGATATGATGGATAGTCTTTGAAATATGGGTTGCAGAATGAATATCAGTAAAACCCATCATGATGTGCTATCTGATTTAACCCTAAAAAGGCCGTGGGAGCCCAAAAATTTTCACGATAAATCCACAACGTGAAAGATTGTGCCGCGTCATTATAAAGCCTTTTTTAAAAAAAGTTTATGAGTGTTCAGACAAAATTTGTGACACCTGGGTACCCGTTCTGCAATTATGCAACATTGTGCATTGTGTAAGTACACATGTCAGAATTGCACTAAAATGTGATTTCATGGACAAATCCAATGCAAAATCTGTTTCTAGCCAGAATTCATAATTGTATCGTACCGGTTAATGTTTATTTTTACTGATTAAAATCTATTAATTTCATTGTGCTTATGATCAGAAAATTTTGTCAACAATATAAAAAAAGTAAAAAAAAACAAAGAAATACTTAAGAAAGGAAAAAAAATACATATGAAAGGTATGTGATATCAATTAATTTTTATGTGTCTGAACAAAAACTTCAAGGTCTGTGTTTATAGATTTCCAGCCAAATTCTAATTTCATGCATGATTTAGTAAAACATATAATTCTAAATAATTTTAGAATGATCAAATATACAATTTTTTCATCTGTGGCAGGCATTTTGCATTTCTTCACAATTGCGCAATTAACGGTCAATCTTGAGGGCCCCCACTCCCCTTCCGCCCATCTTTCCTGCCTCCAAAATACCCTGGCAGTCTTATTAGGGTTAGATTAAGTCTACATTAAGCAAACATAAAATTCTTACAATTGAATTCAGTGGCGTAATGAGCCAAATATTTTGAGAGGGCTAAATATGGCGAATGGAACAAAAGTTCTCCAAAGAGAGCGAAGGGAGTGTGCAAAATTTTAGAACTTTTTAATACAGAAATCAAAATTTGGAAAGATTTTGACGTAATAATATCCAGTAAATACTCTCTATTTCACCCTTTCTCGTTCGCTTTCTTTCTTTTTCTCCCTTTTCTTTCTTGGTCGTTAAACATTGGGGGGGGGGGGCAGTCAGACCGCAGGTCCCTATGCTAATGAGCAAAAAGTCCAGATACATCCAAATCATCTCGTGGCTGAATCCTTGCAAAATCTTGTGATTCATGAGATTTTCTTTCTCGAGTCTAAGAATTTACCTGTTTTAAAGAGAAATTCCAGTATTGGTAACGATCTCAAAATGACTTTTTACAGAATCTAATATAATGACCACCCAAGTGTCTGTTTGTATGAATAAAAAATATGTGCCAAAGGATTCTGGAAGAAATTGTGTAATTGCTGAGAAATAAGCAAAATAAGCTCATATTCCAGCAATAAAATACACTGTCCCACGTGTGCCTATCTGTGTTGGTGATCTTCAGTGTGAACATTTTTCAGCGTAGATTTCAAGATTTCACAAAGTTCAGTTTATGTAACTTTACCAAATCTAGATCCTCGATGATATACTGACAATTAAGCCAGACTTTCTCATGAAATCAGTGTTTACTGCAACTACTGGCATTTCTTTTTAACCTCAAGTTAAATTAAATATTATTGCACTATCAGATAGAGTAAAAGTTACTCTTTCATATTGGTCATTTATTTTGTATACAATATTTTGTTAAATAAGTAAATTTCTGGCCTGAAAGTGTGCCTCAAAACTTAATTTTCTTCTTCCATTTCTTTTGCACATTGTGCAAACTTTTTATTTTGAGCCTCAATGATATCCATATCACCATAAAGCTGAACTTCTTTTCTTTCTCACAATGCCACTCTTGATATGCGGCACCTTTTAATCGGGTCAAGATCACACTTTTCCCACTAAGGTACAATACGAGATTTCTGTAATTTTGTACTTGCATGAAATCCAGAGTTCTGATTGGCTGGATAAGGTTCACAGAACAACAGGCACAGGTATTTGAGGAGATTACCACATGGAAGTGTGACCTTCCTACGAACCCTGGCACTGGAACCGTTGGAATTTGCCACTGGGTGGTCTATTTGACCAATCAGAATGCAGTATTCTTGTTTTCAAACTGCTTTATGTACTTGGCGAATGAAAAGGTGTTCTTGACCCGATTAAACCAATTCTTATTTTGAAACCTATATC